>NC_133618.1:424157511-424307713 GCF_048593235.1 Sminthopsis crassicaudata | reverse complement strand
GAATTCCTGTTGGGCAACTGTCTTGCCCTATGTGAGGTTGTGACCTGCCCATGATCAGAGATTATACAATGCTTTTTCCTCCCCAAAGCCATCCTTTATTCATTAGGCTATGCCATCCCCCACAGGGCCAAATCCCTCCTATCATGTCACTACAGGCTTACTTCCTAATAGCTTATACACTTCTATATCAATGTCTTATGACATATTTCTTAATACCCAATTCATATAGCACTATGGCAAAATACTTATCCCATCTTTTTCCCTAATGCAGAAAACTTTTACTCCCAAATCTTAGCAAGTGGTTAACCAATTATAAATAGCTTGTACCCAAAAACAAACCTGCCTTTCAGAATATTGTTAAACACAAATTGCATCTTGCCTCCATCCCTCCAGTATTACCAGTACCAAATCACCTTCAACTATGAGCAATCTAGGCCAGTTGAAAGAGTTCCTGGTGCAATAAATCTAATGTAAGACCCAGGAGTCAAGACCATACAGCTATGTGACCCCTGGACCAGTCACTTAACCAGGCTTGACTCCTCCAAAGATCATGAGAAAATGAGTTGGCAATGACAGGGTGGAAAAGAACAATGCTATTGCACATCTGAAAGCAAAACCGAAGGGATAGTTTCAGACCAAAAACTAATGTTTGGAGAGGAAATCCTTTTCACTGAAATAAAAAATCTCGACAATCTGATTTCTGAAACCACCAGAAACAAACTGATTTCCTTATCAATGAAATTACAAAATGTTTGACATAACCTAGAAATTTTGTGACATCAGAATTTTGGGGCTATTTAGTCAAATCCCAACTGAGAAATTGAGTAAACATGCATGTCTTTCAAATACAACTTGTTGGTTGACAACAGCATCATATCTAACCTAGTGTGACAGATTTGGTTTTGGGACTATCAAATGTTCTATTTGTCTACATGATAAAATCTAGAAATTTCTCTTGAAATTGAGTAAAGTTTATAAGACCAAGAATATCCCTTAACAAAAGATGTAGGCAAACATCACAGCCTATAAGATTAATATTTTATGTAGTTTAGCAAAACACTTAAAAATCAACTATTTTAAAGGGGAGATATTAGGGGAAGTTACTTTATGGCTCAAAATCTTCAAGACAGTAATTTAAGATAAAAAGAAAAACCACCTTTTGATGGATTCTTATCTATTCTGGGTATTCCTTCCAAAAGTAGTTCTTCGCAATCTACTCACACCTGTTTACATAAATCCTCCAAAGCTTGATGCCAAAATGCTCCATCACCTACAGTATTTCCACCTATCAGAACCAGATTACAAAGTAATTGGGTCTCAATAGAAAACAAAGCTTATAACTAATGTTGATAATAGTTTAATATATAGCTTATATACTTTTTAGTATTCCTCATTCCTATGTTTGGCACTAGGGCCTCAAATGACCTAATGAATTTCCTGAAAGCCAAGTATTAACAACATTGTATGAATTGGAGTTGTCTAGATATTAATTAGACCACTTTACAACTTTTTCCTAAATGTAAATGCAACACTCCCAAGCTATTATATGCCGTACCCTGTTAACATATCATTCCATTGCCATTTGGGTCACAATTTATTTCCATCTTTTTACCCAATATCTGGTAAAAAGCAACCATCTAAATTCTAATTCAGTTATACAGCTTTTATCATTTATTGGACCCTTTAAAACACTTGTTAACTTATGGCTTTCATTTTGAAGATGAATTTGTCTGTAGTCAAACTGCTAATAATTGGCAGGCAGAGGATATAGGTCTTGAATCACAAAAATGTCCATTTCTCTTTAATGTTTCAACTAAAAATCCTTGGCAATATTAGATTTCTTCTAAAATATAGTTTGATAGTTTCTTTTATGAATAAATTTGTTATGGGTTGATAAGCCAGCTAAGGTTTAAACCACTTGGATTATTTGATAGGAAAACCAATGAATAAGCATTCAAAAACTTATTGTGCTTGACAAGTTTGTATTCAGCAATGCTTGATGTAACCATTTGGGCTTATTAGCATTTTCCAAGCAGATCAGACAAATCTCATCCTAGAAATTTGAGACCAAAAGCAGCTTTGCCCCAATGTAAAATACTCAACTTCTATAAGGATTTTACAGCATATTCTTGCTTAGAGATCAGTCATGTATACTTAAATGCAGATAAGAGTGAGCTTGAGAATGGGTTAAATTTGGATCAGGGTATAACCTTAGAATTTTTAAAAAGAATGTAATTTCAGCTTTTTGGAGGGAGGGGGAAAACAAGTGAGCCAAACTCCCTCCCCCAGATACATTGGCAAGGCTTCCAAAGTTTTCTGTCACAAAATGCCCTTCAGCTAAACCAAAGCGAGGGTGGACTGTAGGGAGACACAATAAGGAACTCAATAGTCAATTGCAACTTTATATTTCAGGCATTCAAGTATAATATTCAGATACAGTTCCATTTCTAAGAGAAACCATACCAAAGATCCCAGGAAACAGTAAGAAAACATTTGCTACTATACTCCTACATAAGCCAGTTCTGTATGACATGCATCACAAGTATCTGGGTAAGGGAGGAAAGACTGGTTATACTGCTTTAAAACACAGAATTGGCAATCTCATCTTAACTAGTGAAATGTGAAAGTTAGTTGAAAAGATAAGTTCCAAATAAACAATTCTTAAATCAAGTTTTTATTACTCAAGCCACTTTTCCACTAAGCTCTTTAACTTCCACCTAAAAGATTAATTTTAGCTAAGTCTGAGAGGCAACAACAAATAATGAATAGAGAGCTGGCCTTGGAGTCAGGAAACCCTGGGTTCAAGTCCTGCCTCTGACATTTCTGGAGTGACTTTTTGGAAAGTCACTTAACCTCTCAGTGCCCTCAGGCAAATAAATTAGAGAAGGTGCAGATCTACATTGTTAGAGGAAGTCCCTCACAAGGAACTCCCAAAACCAATGCAATCATTTAAGTCCCATAAAAAGAAAAACTAAAATTTGAAGCATTACATTTTTAAGTGCCCTTGCATAATCCCAAATCAAAAATGGAGATATTCCTTCCCATCCACAAAATAAAGAAACAATATTACTTTATTAAAATACTGAATTTATTTCACATGTATACTTTGTCTCCCCACCATTTCCATTTGTCTGACCACCACTACTACTATGCCCTATCATAACATTCCATACATACTTAAATGAAGCAAAGGGTGGAGTTCCATCTTTGAAAACTAAACAGGCATTTTGGACAACACATTCTTGGCAAAGTAATCTGGACGACATTTATCAGACACGGTAGGGAAAGTTCTCACTCTGCATTATAAAAAGGACAGCCAGATATCAACTGTTACAGAAATAAGACGGAAAATTTTAACAAACTGTTCAAACTTATTTTCTTAAAGAGATTTCCTCCACAGCCAGAGATCTTGAATAGCCTGAAAAAAAAAAAAAGTCAAAGAATTCAACACCACATAGACATTAATAAATTAAACTTTTTGCACAATTCTTAATTTCCCCCCCCCTTCTCTGCTGCTAAGGTTCAGAACTGCAAGAGACAATGAAGATCAAATAATAGGATTAAAAACTTGAGATTTATAATTGGTTCACCAAAAAAAAAAAAAAAAACACAAACCCTTAATACCATGACTTCTTAAAAGAGAATAAAGTACTTCAATGGGTTTTTTGAAAACTCTATTATCTGACATACATCAAGCTTTAAAAATCACATCTATAAAAGGATTTTCAGCAAAGGAAAGCAAGAGGAAGGGTGGGGACCAGTTTGGCAAACACTGGCTGAACTTCATATGCCCTTGACTTATGTCAGATCAACTTCTGTAATGAAAGTTAACTGCCTTCACAACATTTTCTCTCACAAATTTGTGATTGTTGATCAGATACTTGGAACAAGTCAACTCTAAACCAGTGAAAGGAGTCAGGAAAACATAAAACTTTCTTCCAATGACAAAACTATTTTAGTTACAGGAATTGAGAAAAATTTAACACAGGTTTAACTTAATGCAGTTGAGTAATAACTAATTCAGCACAACTTGCTTCCTGATTCCATTTTTTTGGCTTGGATGATTTAAGTTAGTTGACTTTGGGAAGAAGGTAATATAGTTCCCATAAGGAACAGAGAAGTTCCCCCCCCAATCCCCTTACCCCCAAAAGAAAGCTAAGACCAGACTGGCCCAAGTGGCCAAATTCAGCAGCAAGGAAAACCACAACTCATTTCCTTAGCCAATATGATGCCAAAAGTAAAGTTCTGTGGGTTTAGTAACCAAGAGATAATTTACCAACCATACAAAAGCTGGAAAAAATGTACTAAAATATTAACTTCTTAATCTCTGCCAACTAAATCCCTAAAACAACTTCGATTTATTTAATCTGAAGTATTGTCTGTGGTTAGGAACCTTTTAAATAAGCCAAAATGTGAAGATTAAAAGTGTAAAAAGAGAATCACAATAAATCATGATGAAAAACTTATTTTGGATTTTGTCAAGTTCCAAGAAAATTCAGTTACCTCCTGATCAGACATCCGGAAGCAATTCTTTACATAGTTGATGAATTTGCCTTCCACTTTTGGGAGGGAACCACCCTATAAGACAAAAAAACCATGAAAGATTAAACAAAAAAATACCTAATATAGGTTTATACCAAGATGCCTCCCAGATGAAGAACCAGGTTGCTAATAATCAAAAGCAACTTCCTCCCTTTATATCTTATTGAGGCACACTCATAGAAGTTACAGTCAGTTCAGGGGTTTTTATATTATCTTAAAATTTTGTATTGTCCAAGTTGTGCAATTCTGTCAGTGTGAAAGTTAGAAGCCAGCACACCATCCAGTATATTCAACAAAAGTCCAAACCTGAGAGTATGTCAATTGCCCCCAATATGAATTTAGATCTAATTATCTACAATAGTTGCATCTAAATAGTCCCTGAAAGGATTGCTCTGTTCTGAACTGACATAACTTATAGGAAGATGCTATCATCCTCATCCAAATGCTAGATGGGTATTAAAAGTATAAAGGCAGGGTTTAAATTGTTCTTCCTATCTCCTGGTTTAGTGTTTTCTAGCCAATGCACATCATTGTAGTTTCATGTAAAAATGTCATTTTACTCAACATGGGTGGAGCCAGTCTCCAAAAGAGGAAAACCTACACATAAATATTGGCCATAACCCTAACTCACAATTTAAATGCTTCAGGAAGTTTTCTAAGACTTTAAAGAGGAAGTGCTAACTTGCATGAGTTTTCTCATCTGGAAGCAGCTATCAGAAGTGCAGCCTCTATTTCTATATGCAAAGTATCATTAAGATAATAAAGGTTGGGGCAGCTAGGTTGGAGCAGTGGATAGAGTATCAGCCCTGAAGTCAGAAGACCTGAGCAAGACCTAACCTAATCAACACTTCCTGGCTGTGTGACCCTGAGCAAGTCACTTACCCCAACTGCCCCAGCACACAAACACAAACACAAAAATACAAAAGGTCAAGACATAACATGTTCACCAGTTGGAGGAATTTAAAGTTAACTACATTTTAAATTGCTGCAAAGTGCTGAGTGCAAGCATAAGGACTAGTTATAGTTGGGATGCTCAGGAAAAGCATTAAAAAAAAAAAACACCCCTGATTATTGAAGGACAAAATTGAGATTACCATCAAATAAAGCCTGATACTATCCCTCCAAGAACAGGAAACTGGGGAAGGACTTTTATGGAATTAATGCAAGGGGGAATTACAGTGCTTTTTGCCTTAAGGATGAAAGGGACAGTGCTTTATTGAAACTTGGAACTGGTACAATTTATAGAACACCCTCAAAGACAAATTCATTAAAAAGTTAGTTAATAAGTCATTATTTTAATGATCAAACAGGATTGAAAAACGTTCTCTTGATGCTTATCAATGGGGAAAAAAAAAAAAAAAACAATCTCAGGCTAAATAGCTTGTATAGAAAAGTTACTTTCATAACCCAAATGACTTGTCAATTGAGATAATTCCCAAATGCAGTTTTATTTTCTGTTGTGGAAATTGAGAATTTTGACCTTGTATCATATCAAGAATCTGCAATAGTTAAAAGCAAAAGTTCCAAAATGAAAAACATTTCTAAACTCCAATTTCAAAGTTACACTGATGGGAAAAAGTATTTTGAATTCAGTTATAGAACTAAAAGCAAATCTGTGGAAATTACAATATAATAGTTAAGCCTCATTCTTTAGTCAAGATTATTACAAAGGACTTGACTGTTTTCTAAAACTCCAACGCCCTCTGCTGGTTTTTTCTGCATGCCATTCAAATACAAATAAGAGATCCATTTTGAATTAGAAATTCTCCCCCAAAACCAAAACTTAAGTCTTTTTTTAATCTAAAACTAGAACAAATTTCAGGGAAGAAACTCCCAAAGAATATAAGCAAATGAAAATGCCTAAAGGTATTCCTACCTCCCTAAGTAAAAACAATCTCACCTTTTCAATGCTTGCCTGCATTTTAGCTTTAATATCCTCTAGAGAAGTGGGTCCTTTCGGAGTCTTGGGAGTCTTGTCTTGCTTTTTGAAGGATTCTTGACCCTAAATATTTTTGGAGAGATTAAAGTTCAAATTCTATGACATTTTAAAATACATTATAAAAACCATTTCTTCACCTAATCCAAACTGAAATCTACCCACCCAAACTGAAATTTGATCACTAAAAGTAGTCTATTAAGTTATTAAATGGTGAAAATGAATATATAGTACTAGCAAAGAATAGATAGGAACAAGACCCTAAAATTTCCCCCCAAACTCTTTTTAATCAGTAATATATCAAACTACTCAAAAATACCTTAACAAAAATAACCAGTTGTTTTCCTTCCTCCAATACTTTCATTCTACACCTTTCTCAAATGCATGCTGCTTTTGTACAGGATTACAGACTTTAGAACTTGGAAACTCAGTGCTTTCTATTATACTATTATTCACTCATAACACATCCCAATTATCCACTCTTACTGATCAAGGAAGAGTGGCTTAGTAGATAGGCCTGAGGAAGACCCTCAGTTTGAATAGTTCAGGTCTTTTACAGGTTGTGTGGACAAGTCACTTAAAACTTTCAGCACTCTTAAGAAACTGTAAATTGCAAGTTTGAAATTGGCAGAGGGAAGTTCCTTATATCAATGAAACACAGATGTAGTCTCTTTCTTGGTTTAGATTAGTTCTATGTTATCTCTGAAGTTGGTTGTAGTATTACAAAGATATTTCTGATTACTTACTTTGGATTTTGGTGTGGACGGCTTTGAATCTTTTCCATTCTGGTTTGACTTTTGTGCATTTTTTGCTGCACTATCACGAATAGACTACAAATGCAAATTCAAATCTCTTTAATAAAGAATAAATTGTAGAATTTTCTCAAAAGAACACAAAAAACACATTAGTATAAGGTTCTCTCCCCCCAAATCAAAGTCTATGTATGACATATTCCACAATCCCCATATGGAGTTTTATTCCATTGAGACACAGCAAACTTGTTTCACAAGTGCCTGCTGAGAGTTACTCTGGTAAGATTTGTTTCATTAAAACCCAGGCCTTGTCTCATAAAGTCTAGTTTAAATGATAAATACACCACAAATTTAACATCTAGGAATTGAGATGAAATGTCATTAGCTGTGGTTCTGTGATAAGAAAAGAACACTCACTTTCTTCACTGGAGGGGTCTTTTCTTCACTTTCTTCATCTTCAAAGTCATCATCATCATCACTTCAAACGACAACGACATATAAACAAATTATATGTATCTTAAAAAAAAACCTTGAAAATACAGTCTCATTTTTGTTACCTTTCAAATCATTGATTTTCTAAACTCACTGCTAACTTTAGGAGCCCCAACCTATAGTTTTGAATACCCTTTTCAACAAAGTCCTATTTTAGTATATATCAGTATTGTTTTCAATTTGTAAAAATCTACACTTGCAACCCGAGTCTTTTTAGTGAAAATATTTTTCTGGTTATTGAAACAGATCCAAGATAGGTAATCACAGCTTTAGAACTGTGAATAATTCAATGTCCTTCCACGTCCTGTTTTGATATATAACTAGCTTTTTATAAGGGTCAGTAAATCTATGAAAATATATACTCAACCTATTAGAAATAATAACATGAAAAAAAGTTAACCAATTTTCATGTTCTATATCAAGATCATTCCTTTTGTTGCTATGTAGTTAATCTCATTACACAATTATGAACAAAACTATTTTGCAGAAACTTAAGAGGGAAAAAAAAAATCTGTCTATAATATGTAAATTTTGAACCTTTCTTAAAAAAAAAAAAGCAATTATTGAACCATAGATTCACATTAAACCTTCATTATACAGGATACAACCACCCCCCCAAAAAAAAATCCTGGGGCATTAAACTTTAATACTTTATTCATCAATTTCTTCCCATGAACATGCAGGATATTTAATCCTGGAGTTATTAGAATGAGAAAGTGGAACTTAGAAAAATTCTATTTGGGTTTTCACAAAACAATACTTCCACCTGAAATAAAAACTACTCACTCTTCATCATCATCATCTTCTTCATCATCATCTTCATCTTCTTCAGACAATTTGACCTTTTTCTTTAAAGAAATTGAGACAAAAAATAATTATCCTAATGGACAAACAGTTTAACAAACATCAGGATATGAAGTTGCAATTATACCTGTGGAACCTTGCTAGCAACTCCAGGAGCAGATCTCTTGCCTGACATATTTAAGAGTTTCATGTCATCTTCCTCTTCATCATCTGATTCTGCATCTTCCTCCAGTGCTAAGAGAGAATTTTGTATTAATCATGGCTAAATTTAAATTATAAGTACTTAGTTCAGGAGGAAAAACACTAAACATAATTATAGTATTACAAACTCTATTAATAATCCAGAACCAAAATGTGTCCCAGAAGTCAGATCCTAATTTTTTAATTATGCTGGTACAAATAAAAAGCAATATTTAAGAAACCTGAAGTTAAACTGATAACAAAATTTTAGAGAATTCCTTTTTAAGCTGAGCATTTAAGGAAAGCAAACAGGCTTGGATAATTTCACAAGTAAATGAACACCATTTTTAAGGAGCACGAGAGACTACATACCTACTAGGTGCTGGCCACTCACATGTACAGGCCCTGAACCACATTTCAACCGTAAAACTACTGGTGGTGTGATCTCAAAGCCGCCTAGAGAAACCTGGGAGAAAGAAAGTCAGTCAATTTATTGCCAAATACTATAGAGGGTAAATAACATAGAAGTATCAACACCCTTGTAAACATTTATGGTTCAAATTTATTTTCCCAAACAGAATCCAAATTCACATTAAGCCACTTAGAATATAAGTTAAAGCCATGAAAAACAAGCAAAATTTTTCATGTTTTACCCTTTTCTTTCAAACCATTATTAGAGCTAATTTACCATAGCCAACTTTCTTGCAATTCTCTGGGCCTTTTTGATAATACTAATTGATGAAATTATATTTATATCTAAAGCATGTAGGTGCACAAGGGCCCTCAACACTTGATCACGTGACCTGCATTTTTAGTGGCAGCTAGGAAAACTCACCATGAAATACTGAATTATAAGTATGTATAATTCCTTATTTGGTTCCACTGTCACTCAATCAAACTACTAATTTAGCCTAAGTGAACAGAACCAGGAACATACTACTTCCCCAACTAGCAATGGACTTGGAAACTTGAGAAATACAAATATCCTTGAGATGAAATCTAATGTATTTATTGTCTAAGTCACATAGTTTATCAATTGGGAGATGTGTAGTGAATACTCAAGACCTGTGAATAGTATTTGCAGTACCTATCCAAAGAAGCAGGCTAATATTTCAGTCAGACAACCCAAGATGAAGTTCCAATCTGACATACTGGCTACTTATGGCTCAAGTATACTGGGCATGAACTTATCTTCCTAGTGCTCTAGGCAACTCTTAAGACTAAGTTGAAAAAGATTAGAACTTGCATTAGTAAACTGAAAATTATACTTAATCAATTTCTAACCTCAGAGAGTGTAAAAAGTTTTTAAAAACTTTGCACAAGTTTGGCAACTGTCAATGTTGTAAAATTACCCGTGCATATATCTGGTAAATAAAAAAAACTATTATACAAGGTCAGTTATCAAGTCTAGCACAGAAAGAAAAACAAAAAAAACAAAAACAAAAAAAAAAAACCACACCAAAGCATTACAGAATATTGGTATGAACTTCTATTGGGGATATGGGGTAAAAAGGGTATCAAGCCCTAATCTTAAGGATGGCTAAAGTGTGAATTACTTAAGATTACAATCAATGGATGATTTATCACTTGAATATCTCAAAATAATCGGAGAAAAAAAATTTCTTACTGTAGGCTGCACAGACATTTTCAAAGATGCCAGTGTTACTTTAATTGGATTGCCTTCATAGTTCAGTGCCTCTGCTTCAACAATATGCAATTCATCCTTTGCACCAGCCCCTAAACTTACCTGTAAATGAAGAGAAAGGAAAAACTTTTTAGTAACTCAGAGAAAGGAAATTAGTAACTCAATTTTTTAAAACCCCTAAATCAAGTGGTAACTTGATAACAGAATACTGACCAACCAAAAATTGCTGCATGTATTAACAGAAAGTCTGACATTTCTGGAACTTTAGAGCACAAATTAGATTTACCCCTCCCCCAATTCTGAATACCCAAGTGACTATTCTTGACCTTATATGAATGGAATAAGTTATTAATTAATAGAATAGAATTTGAAAGAAATTTTATCTTGCTAAATGAACAAGATGCAAAAGGTAAATTTAATGAAAATTTACTTACAGTCCTCAATGACAACTGGTGCTCATTTTCATCATTATCTACCTTAAAATGATAATCTTTATCAGCTTTTAGTTCACAACCTGCAAAGGAAGTGGGCCATAGTTTTTACCAGATACTCCATAAATAGCAAGATTTATCTCTTAAAATTTCAACAACATATCACTTAATCTGAGCCTCAAGTTTAATCACCTGCAAGAATAAAGGCTAATATAACCTTAAAACTGCTTGGAGGAAGAATATCAGCTTATTAAAAAGCTCAATTAATACTAATGTTTTTTAAATCTATATAAAAAATTTAAACTGTCATAAATGCTTATGTAGGAAATGAAACAATTTATACTTGTAATTTCCCCCAAGTAGAATTTGTATTTGCTTCAGAATAAGGGAGACCCATTCTGTAGTACAAAAACAGGTTGGGGAGGAGGTGTGGGAGGGGACCTGCATCTTTTAAGTATTTTTTCCAGATTCTTATCAACCTTAAAAATTTGCTCAACTTGTTTCATCCAAGAAACATTTTCAATGTAGGAGGGATGCCACAAAAGACTCCCTCTGCCCAAAAAGGCTATCTTATCGAGTGAGGGAGACATAATGTTCCCATAATGGGAATAGTTGAATACAAAATGATACAAGCTGTTGCACAGGTTTACCAAAGATGAAATTGTAACATATATCGCTACTAGTCCCCAAGACTAAAAAGCACCAAGGCGAAAACTCCCTTTCGTGCTATTTCTACCACAGACAAGATTTTTGCATTTATCGGCCCCTAGCCTTGGGGGGTGGGGTGGAGAGCCTACATTTTCCCAAACTGCAACACACCCACGTATTAGGGCCGTGGGCCCCGGATACTCCAAAGGTGCCTTCCGCCCTCAGCCGAGGCCTCGAGGGCGCCACGTGCTTCTTGCAGACGGTCCGCAGCAGCAATGTTTTCTGCCCACGTGCCCCACCCCCCGGTAACGGGCCCAGCAACCGTGGCAACCAAGCGGGTCCTTGCAGAGATGCGGCTGCGCGGTTATGCTGGTGGCCTTATTAGAGACGGGAGGAGGCCGAGCTCAACTAACCTAGACGCAAGGTTCTCGCCGACCTCTCCCTAAAACTATCCTCATCGGCTCCACAGAAAAACAAATTCGGGCCTTTCGGCCATCATCCCCTCCCCCCCACCTACACCAGGCCTGCAGCCTTCGCCTCCACTGCCCCCTCCGCATCCGTCACCAGTCATCCCCCAACTCGGCATAAAACCCCTTCTCCGACTCCCCCACCCCCACCCTTGCCACAAACAAGTTGCTCCCTGGCTGCTGGACCTATGGTCTCCATTTTAGGGCCAGGCTTCCAGCCCTCAGGGCCCATCTAAGGCCCAGGATCTATTCCCCCCCCCCTTACACATACACACAGGCCCAGGATCGCGGCTGGCCGCCCCGCCCCCAACCCTGCAGCCGCCTCCAAATACACAGCCGTTACCGAAGAGAAAATTCTGAGGCCGGAGGGGGCTCATATCCATTTCCATTGAGTCCTCCATTTGAGCAGCGATACTAAGGCGAAAAGAGCAATGCGAAGAGTAAAGCGACGAAGCGGACGGACAGATCGACTCTGGCTCCCGAGGGGCTCCGCTCTGGACGGAATCACACCGAGGAAAGGACGCGGGCTCACTGCGCACACATATAGTCCCTCACAGATCTCGCGAGATCTTTTACCGTGAGCACATGCACGGCCGGTCGGTCTCGCTCTCTGCGCGCCCTCGTTTGGCAGCCGCCGTAAGGGTTTGGTGCGCGCGACGCTGCCTGCCTCCTCCGCCGGCGCGCTCCCGACGTCACCCGGAACGAGCTCTGCGCCGCCATGTCCTCGCCCGGACCACACTCAAGAGTACACGAGCACGCGGCCGGCGGGCGCTCTAGACCTTTGCGCGGCCCCGACATGGAGAAAACTGCGCTGCCGACCCTGCGCAAAATGGCGGCGACGCCCCCCTCCCCCCAATCCGGTTCCCTCACCATTTTAGTATTCTTTTCGAAGAAGTCAGCCAGATATGAAGGAATCCTACCCCTTTCATCTGATTGACGTGGGTCCGTTTGATTTAGGCTTTCAGCGTTAGTCATCCGTGGCCGCCTCCTTCCATCCCCCGAGGCCTCGGAGAGAAATCCGGAGGACGTTTAGTCGGAGGAGGCATAGAGGCACAAGCCGGCCGCCTGGGGGAAGGTGCTTGAGCTCTCGGAGTTTCAATGTACTCCACCCACCCAACAAGACCAGGAGTCTAGATAGCCACTCTCCAGGTCCAAAGCTAACGTAATAGCCCGAAGTGTTCCTGAGGGTTAAGTTCAGCAACGTCAGCATTTTGTGGCCCCACGGACCACACACCATACCAATCCTGTCGGTTGGGTTTTCTTGGCTGAGGTATTGGAGGAATTGTCATTTCTTTCTCCGGCCCATTTTACAGGTGAGGAAACTGAGGCACAGAGGGTGAAGTGACCCACCCCGCATCACGAAGCCAGAAGTTATCCGAGGCTCCATCCTAACAACAGGTCGGGTGCGCTTTCCCCTGTACTGCTCAGCCATGAAGGAATGTGGGAGACCTTTACTCCCATGTTCTTATTTCAGAGTTTCCAAAGAAACCGGGGCCCAAAGAAGGGCAGTGATTTGCCCAAAAGTCACATACGTAGCAGACCCAGGATTCTAACTCACTTTCTGTGGTTCTTGTTTAATGATTTCAGAACGGGGATACTTCTCATTGTTCTAGACTGCTTTCCCCGTCACATCCCGTCACTCCAGCTTGTACTTCATTGTATTGAAGCCTAACACACTATTAAGAACTATATGCCTTTAATATAAATTGTTGCTTATAATGTACTATAAATAGGTAGAGCTGGGAGACAAATGAACAAAACCAAGAAATAGATAAGAAAATGAATAAGACCATATTTGGGGAATTAGTATCCTGTCAAAAGCACATTGGTTAATGCTAGTATTCTGGTGGATGCCACGAGACTCCTATCATCACGGAAGAATTAAAATTACAATTAAAGGGGAAGGCAAGCTGTATGGAGTTAGTGACAACAATGTCCTCAAGAAGTGGCGCCGAAGAGGAAATTAAAGGCACATAGGAATGAAAAATGGGATTGATGTTGTAATGAGAATGAGAAACAAGATTGATAACCCGATTTAAACTGGTTCCCCTGATATTTTTCTTTCTTTTTCTTGTTTTCTTTTAAATGAAAGGAAGGCCTATAGCATTTAGGACAAATCCTCAATATCTCAGGATAAAAGCTGGAGGGAATGGTAGAATTAAAGTAAGACTTTTTTTTTTTAATTAAAGTTCTTTATTTTCAAAACATGTGCGTGTATAATTTTTCAACATTGATCCTTGCAAAATCTTGTGTTCCAAATTTTCCCCTCCTTCCATCCCCTCCCATGGATGTTAAGTAATCCAATGTATGTTAAACATGTTAAAATGTAGGTTAAATCCAATTTATGCCACTGTCTTGCTGCACAAGAAAAATCAGATTAAAAAAGGAAAAAATAAAATGCAATCAAACAACAACAAAAATGAAAATGCTATGCTGTGATCCATCAGTTCCCACAGGTCTCTCTCTGGATGTATATGGCTTTCTTAATCTTAAACAATTGGAACTGTCCTGAATCATCTCATTGTTGAAAAGAGCCATGTCCATCAGAATTGATTATTGTATAATCAATGATTTCCTGGTTCTGCTCTTTTCACAAGACTTTTAAGGGCATGTTAGACTAATATTGAGGCAGCTAGATGGTTTAGTGGATAGACTGCTGAGTCTGGAATCTGGAAGACCTGAATTCAAATCTAGCCTCAGGCACTTATTAATTGCAAAACTAGCAAATCCTCTGCCTTAATTCATTGGGGGGGGGAGGGGGAACTAGCAAACCATTCCAGTATTTCTGCCAAGAAAACCCCATGTCCAATATGGTTCATGAAGTGTGGGACTGAATAACAAAGACTCTAACATTTTGTAAACATTGAGAAAGGAACCAGTAGTCAAGAAGAAACTGAAGATGATGTAACAGAGTTCCCATTCTGTCATCAAGGAGATATCAATCAAAAAACTCAAGTCTTACTATTCACCTGGAACTGGACTAAACATTGGGGATATTAAAAACAAATTTGTTCTCAAGAAATTTACATTCTATATATGTGATCAAGGATACAAGCAGAAGCATTAACCTTGTTAAGAGCTACTTCATCCCCCTAAGAAATACAGAGGAAAGCAGTAAGAAATACAGAAGTATGAGTTTGGGGTGGTTTGGGGGAGTTGGTTTTCAGAAGTTTTAAGATGATTTTTTTTTTTTAATAACTTGGGAACCAAAGTTATCAAGAGAAAGGGAGTGAAAATGACTTTGGAGATTTGATGAGAGGATCTTAGAACAGTCTTTCCAGGGTATATGATAGTGAAATAGTGAAGAATAAAAGGATCATTGTGCAATGGTAAAGGCCCAGTTGAGATTAGATAATAGAACTATGTAGCAGTTTCAGCACAATAACTTGTCTTTCTTCAGTAGCATCCAGCAGCTCAAAAATCAGAGCAGAAAAAGCAAATGGTCTTGGTAACCCAGGCTGGTTGCAACTATGGAAGGACAAAGGACAAGGGCCGAGTACAATGCATAGGGGAACTGGTTATTATGTAAGGCCAAGATTGAGAAGAGAAAAAAGGGAAACCAGAACCCTCATCTGTGAGACAGGGAAGAATAGAAGAACTGAAGGTAGTGGTGAAGCTACAGACAGAATTCAGACAAGGGGGGAGAGAGGGGGGAAAGGGGAAGAGCATCGAAAGGGAAAGGGAATAGTGATGAATTTGAGTTTAAGGACTTGGATATTGCACAGTTTTTGACTATGAATTCTTTTTCTCTCATACACACTGGGTGACCTAGGCAAGTCACAGTTCCTCTGACCTTCAGTTTGTTTCTATATTTGAAAAATGAAGGGTTTGGAATAAGTGATGTCATTGGTTCCTTCCAACAAGAAAATTCTGTACTATTAATAGTAGTAACTAATGCATTGTTGGTGAAGTTATGAATTAATTCAACCATTCTGGAAAGCAATTTGGAACTATGCCCAAAAGGCTTATGAAACTATACATACCCTTTGATCCAGCAACTAAAACTGCTTGATCTATATACCAAAGACATTAAAAGGGGAGGTCGGGGGCTGAAGGATCTATTTGTACAAAGATTTTAAAACAGTTCTTTTTCCAAAGAATTTGAAATCAAGAAAATGTCTATCAATTAGAGAATGGTTAAACAAACTGTGATATAGGATTGTGATGGAATATTATTGCTCTATAAAAAAAATGACAAGCAGAATGATTTCAGAAAAACCTGGAAAGACTCAAAGGAACTGATGCAAAGTGAAGTAAACACAGCCAGAAGGTTCTGCACAGTAAGAACGATATTGTACAAGGAAAAACTGTGAATGACTTGGCTATTTTCAACAATATAATGATCCAAGATAGTCCCAAAGAACTAATGTTAAAAAATACCAGGCACTCCAGAGGAATAATTGTCTGGATACAGATTGAAGCTTGCTATTTTTCACTTTCTTTCATTCTTTTTTTTCTCCAAGTCTTCTTTTACAAAAAGACTAATATGAAATGTTTTCAATGATTACATATTAGAATCTATATCTGATATATCTATATTTTTCAAAAAAGGGGGGGAAGGAAAACAAATAATTTGGAACTTATCTTTAATAGATCACTTCACTGTATGGCTAAAGACTTGGTTACAAAAACAGAATAGCAAGATTAATATGGAAAATATACATATTAAAAATTCTAATAGGGTGAACTATTTCAAGTAATTTCAAAATCACTTTTATAGTAACCCTTACATCACAAATCATTACTATAACAAACTTATAGGACTGAATTATTTTTATCTGCAACTTGAGAAAACCTTTTGTTTGAAAAAGGTACTGATATTAAATTGGATTCCCTTTATTTTTACTTAGACTGCATAGGTCCAAGCTTACAGATTAAAAGGCATTTAGAATACAAGAAGACTTAAAATAACAAGAGAAATGATTATTAATAACCAATGGTTTAGGGAAATCCAGAATTTTTTTCTAAGGTCCTCATTTCAAAAGTTCAGTCTCTGAAAGACATTGTTGATAATAAGATTGGAGTAGCTCTCTTTCTCTGTGTCTCTCTCTGTCTGTGTCTCTTGGCTGAGGCAATTGGGGTTAAGTGACTTGCCCAGGGTCACACAGCTAGAAGGTGTTAAGTATCTGGGTCAAATTTGAACTCAGGTCCTTGACTTCAGGGCTGGTGGTCTAGCACTGTATTACCCAGCTGCCCCCAGCTTTCTCTTTTTAATTTTTAAAATCTTTTTTTTGACATTTTTATTTAAAGTTTGCAGCTCCAAATTCTATGCCTCTTCTTCTCTCTGCTTCCTGAGATGGTGAGCAGCTAGATATGTGTAATTATGTACAATATTTCTATGAGTCATTTTATACAAGAAAATACACTTGTATTTTCAATGCACTTGAATACAATTGGTCACACTTCAATACAATTGAAAATATGCTTCTTTTTTCACTATATATCAGTACATATAAGTCTAGGTTTTTGAAATCATTCTACTTGTTATTTCTTATAGCACAATAACATTCCATTACAATCATATATTACAACTAATCTAGTTATTCTCCAATTGATGTGACATCCCTTTGATTTCTAATTCCTAGCCACCACCAAAAATTTTTTTGTTCAAATAGATTCTTTTCCTTTTGGGAGAATATTTTTGAGACAGACCCAGTAGTCCTATTACTGGATCAAAGGGTATGCATAATTTGGTAATTCTTTGGGCATAGTTCCAAATTGATCTCCAAAATGACTGGATCACTTCACAATTTCATCAACAATGTTTTCCCACATCCCTTCCAACATCCAAAATTTTCCTTTTTTTTTTTTTTTGTCATGCTTGCCATTCTGATAGATGTGAGTTATTTGAATTTGCATTTCTCTAATCTATAGTGATTTGGAGCATTTTTTTTCATACGACTATGGTTAGCTTTGGTTTCTCTCTGAAAACTCTGAAATCAAGAAAATGTCTATCAATTAGAGAATGGCTAAACAAACTGTGATATAGGATTGTGATGGAATATTATTGCTCTATAAAAAAAATGACAAGCAGAATGATTTCAGAAAAACCTGGAAAGACTCACAGGAACTGATGCAAAGTGAAGTAAACACAGCCAGAAGGTTCTGCACAATAAGAACGATATTGTACAAGGAAAAACTGTGAATGACTTGGCTATTTTCAACAATATAATGATCCAAGATCTATTCATATTCATATTCATATCCTTCAGCTATTTATCAATTGGGAAATGACTTGTATTTTTAAAAATTTAACTCAGTTCTCTCTCTCTCTCTTCCACACTCCCACAGTTTTCTCTTTTCCTTATGTTTGTTCCATTGTTTTTGTTTTTGTAAAAACTTAAATTTTATATAATCAGTGGCTTCACTTTTTTAATGATTTTGTTCATATGCCAAAGGGCTATAAAACTGCATACTTTTTGATCCAGCATTGTCACTACTGGATCTATATCCTAAAGAGAGATCATAAAAAAAGGAAAAGACGCATTTACAAAAATGTTTGTAGCTGCAGTTCTTTTTGTGCTGACAAGGAATTGGAAATTGAGTAGATTATCCATCAATTAGGGAATTACTGAATGAATGAAATGGAATGTTAATGTTCTATAAGAAATGATGAGCAGGCTAATTTTAGAAAAGCCTGGAAGGACATAGATGAACTGATGCTGAGTGAAGTGATCAGAACCAGGAGGACATTTGGTCTTTGGCATTTGAAAGTGACATAGATCTCTTATTAATAACATGCTAGCCTTATTAATAAAATGTTTGTTTCCCAAAAATTAATTTTTTGGGAAAAATCTTTAATTTTTTAACCATCACAATAACATCAACTAAACATAAATCAATTACTATTATATCAGTGTCTTCCTTGGTCCCAATTCTGTTAATCAGCATATTTCTTTCGTGAGTCCCAAATATCCCATGTAGTGTTTGGTCCCTGGAAATATCTTCCCATAAATGTTCTGGAAGAGATCTCATTCAACTCTGAAGGGGTCTTTTCTCAGTAGATTTGTTTCTCTGGTTCCTGGATACTTGAAGAATTCCCCAGGAATTTTTGCTATAATCTGCTAGTAACAAGACTCAATACAATTTAGTACAGTTTCCTAATAATTGAGAACTTATTAAATATATATTGGGAAGCCAGTTATATATGTGTCCATATATAAATGTGTATATATATACATATATATATGAATATGTATATGTGTACATAAATTAGAAAAAGTAGACTTTTAAATTTTTGCCTTAATTTGCCTATTATCCTGAAAGGCTGAGAACATATGACTTTGAGTCTTCATGAGGTTTTATAATTCATTTGCCAATTTTAAAAATGTTTTCGTAATAGGTATAGAGCAATTGAATTAAATTATGGATGGGAAAATTAAAATATTTTCTACAAAATCTAACTGCTGTGTCTACTTGATAAAATTAATCAGTGATTTTCTTATTAAGATATATAGCGGGGGGCAGCTAGATGGCACAGTGGATAGAGCACCAGCCTTGAATTCAGGAGGATCTGAGTTCAAATCTGACCTCAGACACTTAACACTTCCTAGCTGTGTGACATTGGGCAAGTCACTTAACCCCAGCCTCAGGGGGAGGGGGGAAGATATATAGCCTTATTTAATTTGTATTATGTGATTATGAGGAAGTAGATTAACTAGATCTTTCATGTTTGCATCCTATTTTAATGACTCAAGATGTTTCAGTATTAGTCTTTTAATGAAAGATTTTATTATAAATACTTTCATAATTTACCTTCCCTGATTAAAAAAAAATTTTGTTATGAAAGGACAAAGGAGTGACAAAGTTAAGATGATGTCAAGGCTGTCCCCTCAAGGGCACAGGCTGATCTGTTACAAGCCATAACAAAACTCCCTAACCTCTCTTTGATTTCAGGGATCAGTTATATATGCCAGTCAGGCAGCCATAGTATTCATAGGGTCTAAACCAGCCTTACAATTAACCAGATGAAAATTTTTCCTTTTGGGGAAGGAAATTGAACAATCAGAAAACTTCAGAGGCTTCTACTTTTGCCTACTCAAGATCTTCCCCTCAACTTTTCCCTGATGCCAGATGTGTTATAGTCCTAGACTGTACTCCCTTTGAGCAGCACATGGTATTCTCCTTGAATGGTGGTTTCATGACAATTCAGAAATCATACCTGAAATCAAAACTAAGATTTTACCTCAAATGGCAAAATTTTTAAATAGCTCAGAGGTAGTTTATTACTATTTCTCTCACGTCTTAATTGATATAAAGACATTTTATTCATCTTTCATGACAGAATATTTACATTCTGGAGTTTTATACATATACAGTGAACACTAGTTCACACATGCAATGGATTTTTGGTTGAAAAATATTGGCTTACATATTGATTATTTGAACAGAGACACCCGATTTTTCAAATAATCTTAGATAAAACTCACTATTTTAATTGTCTCACTTTGGCTGGGAGAGGTCCTAATTCCTCAAACTGTAACCCTACAGAGTTTTACAATATTCTGATAAAATCTTATGACTCTGCCCTAGGAGAATGTCCTAAGGAACCTTACAAACAAGGGTAATTTAAGAGGATTTTACTACTCTTAGTTTCTCAACCATAAGCTATTATGGTGTTGTTTTTTTTTTTTCCAATTTAGCACGAAGTATAACCCATTAAATATTTTATAATTTTTAAACATTTTTACCATATTCATTTAGTAGCCATTTGTCACTTTCTGTCATGTCAGCCAGTCTGATAGACAGTATTGAAGTTATTTTAATTTGCCTTTCACTGATCAAGTGAGCATTTTTTCATTTAACTATTGATAGCTTTATTTTTTCCTTCTAAACACTGTCTGTTCCTATCCTTTGACCATTTATCAATTGAAAAATAGCTTTTATTTATTTATTTATTTTTTTTTTTTTACGAATTTGTCTCAGTTTCCCTATTGTTATGGGCCACAATTCTGAACTTGAAACAAAGGATTCTTACAAGTTACTAAGTCATTGGAATTGATAGAGACAATAGTTATCTAATTTAGCATGGTTCAGTATGATTGATTTAATCCTACAAAGAGATGTTATGGGCCAGAACTTGAAAAAAGGTACTAAGTGGAATTGAGGAGACAATGGTTAAATCTACTTTAGCACTGATTTAATCCTACAACAAATAATGGTTTCTTAGTGATATATTGGTGTATACTCAGTGTGGAATGAATGTACACAGTGGAGGGAGAAACTCTTGGCCAAAAAACTCAGGCTCACTAGAAGAAGGATCTGGACTTTAACCCCTTGGCTACTCATGTGGTGATTACTGAAGTGAAGGGAAGGCTGCTCCCAGACATCCCAAGAAAAGCTCAACAGAAAACATTAAAGAGAATATTACATCCTATATGTTTAAGAAACAAGTCATTTTTAGAGAAACATGCTGTGATTTTTTTTCTTGCAGTTTCTGTTTTCCTTCTAATTTTGCCTGAATTCTTGTTTCTGCAAAACTTTTATTTTCATATAATAAAAATTATCCATTTTGCATATGAAAATCTTCTCTAACTCTTGTTTGGTCATAAGCTCTTCCTTTATCCATAGATCTGACAGGCACGTTTTTCCATGATCCCCTAATTTGTTTATGACATTTCCCTTTATGTCTAACTCATGTACCCATTTTAACCTTATCTTAGTATATAGTGTGCTTCATTTCTGCCAGATCTTTTCCAGTTTTCCCAGAAATTTTTGTCAAAAAAAGCTTGAATCTTTAGGTTTGTCAAACACTAGATTAGTAGTCATTTATTACTGTATAAAATATACCCAATCTTCTATTGATTCATCACTATATTTCTTAGCCAGTATCAGATTGTTTTGATGATTAGTATTTTGTAATTTAATTCAAGATCTAGTACTGCTAGGTGGCCTACCTTCAAATTTTTTTTGATTGATTCCCTTGACCTTTTGTTCTTCCAGATGAATTTTGTTAGTATTTTTCCTAGCTCTATTAATATAATTCTGTAGTGGTTTGTCTGGTATGGAATTCAAAAAGTTAATTTGGGTAGAATTGTTATTTTTATTATATTGATTTGGCCTATGATAATATTTCTCCAGTTGTTTAGATCTATCATTATTTGTGTGAAAAGTGTTTTGTAATTGTATCCATATAGTTCCTGTGTACATGTTGGCAGGTAGACTCCAAAGAATTTTATTCCTCTTTCAATTATTTTAAATGAAATTTCTCTATCTCTTTCTGGTAGATTTTGTTAGTAATATGCAAAAGTGCTGACGATTTATGTGGCTTTATTTTAGATCCTGCAATTTTGCTGATTATTATTTTTAATTATTAATTTGCTGAAGTTGTTAATTGTTTCAACTACTTTTTAGCTGATTCTTTAGGGTTCTCTAAGTATACCATAATATATGCAAAGAGTGATATTTTTATTTCCTCATTACCTATTCATATTCCTTCAATGTCATTTTCTTCTCTTATTGTTATAGCAAGCATTTCTAATTCAATACTGATTAATAGGGTACTAATGGGTATCCTTACTGCACTCCTGATCTTATTGGGAAGTCTAGTTTATCCACTCTAAATAATGCTTGCTTGCTCTTTATTTTAGGGAGATATTATATCATTTTAAGAAAAGCTTCATTTATTTCTGTTTTCTAGGATTTTTAATAGGAATGGGTTTGTATATTAGCAAAAGATTTTCCTACATCTATTATTATAATCATGATTTTTGTTGTTTTTGTTATTAATAGGGTCAATTATGTTTATGGTATTCTCAATGCTGAATGAGCTCAGCATTTCTGGCATAAATCTAACATAGTCACACTTTATTTTACTTAAATTTTTTGCATCAATATTCATTATAAAATTGGCCTATTAATTTCTTTCTCTGTGTTTGTTCTCCTTGACTTAGATATCAAAATCATATTTTTGTCATTGAAGGAATTTGTTAGGATTTTTTTTTTAACACTCCCTCCCAATAGTTAATATAGCTTTGGAATTAATTGTTCTTTAAATGTTTGGTAGAATTTACTAATAAATTAATTTAATCCTAAGGATTGTTTTTTACATAGCTCACTTATGATTTGATCAATTTCTTTTTCTATGACAGGTTTTTTTGAGAGAAAAATCTTTATTCATATTCTTTGTCTTAAAGCCTTCTGAAAGCCTTTCTCTACCTTTCTTAATTCTAGAGCTTTCACTCTGTTACTTATTTAGTTTGCTTGTGTATATTCACTTGCATCTTGTTTCCTGCATTAGATTGTAACCTCTTGGAGGGCAAGGACTTTCTTTGATTGGTTATCTTATGTACTGGAGAATCTTCTAACATTATTTACAGAGAATTATGTCAATTCCCTGTATATTTTGAAGAAAAACTTTTTTTCTGAGATGTCATTTTCTACTATTTCTGTCTTCATTGATTGTTTTCATGAAAAGAAAAAAATTTTTTTAAGTTTTATGTAATTATATCTATTTTATTTTTATAGATGTCTTCTATCTCTCATTTGGAAATTTTCTCCCTAGAAATAGCTGTGAAAGGATTGATTTCATTCTCTACTAATTTTTTATAAGGTTTTGACATTTTATATTCAGGATCTCAATCTATTTTTAATATGAGATTTAATATGTTGATCTAATTTTAATTTCTGTCAAACTGCTTTCTAGTTATCTCAGCAATTCTTTTCTCTCTTTTTAATAATAGCTTTTTCTTTTTCAAAATACATGCAGATAGTTTTCAGTACTCACCCTTGCAAAACCTTGTGTACCATATTTTTCTCCCTCCATCCCCCCTCCCCTAGACAGCACGTAATTCAATATAGGTTAAACATGTGCAATTCTTCTAAACGTATTTCCACATTTATCATGCTATGCAAGAAAAATCAGATCAAAAAGGGAAAAAATGAGAGAAAACACAAGCAAGCAAACAGCAACAACAACAAAAAAGTGAAAATACTTTCAATTGCCACAGTCCCCTTTTTGAATGCAGATGACTCTCTCCATCACAAGTCTATTGGAAATGACTTGAATCACATTATTGTTGAAAAGAGCCAAGTCCATCACAATTGATCATGCCATAATGTTGTTGCTGTGTACAATGGTTCTACTCACTTTATTAAGCATCAGTTCATATAAGTCTCTCCAGGCCTCTCTGAAATCATCCTTTGATTGTTTCTTATAGAACAATAATATTCCATAACATTCATATACTATCACTTATTGAGCCATTCCCCAAATGATAGACATCCACTCAATTTCCAGTTCCTTGTCATTACAAAAGTAGCTCATCAATTCTAATTCAAAAGGGAGTTCTTAATCTAGTCATTTAAATTCTTGGGTTTATGAAGCACTGGATCATTATTCTCAAGTGTTTTTGATGCTTGCTTGGAAAGTATGTTTCATTGATCTACTTTTCTGACTTTTAACAAGTACCAAATAATTTAATAACTCCTGTCTATTTCCTCTTACAGGATGTATTTCCTGATTTCAGAGATGCCATACTAACTTGGTTCTCTTCCTTTAGTTGCTTTTCTATTTATTTCATTAACTCTTCATCCTCTTCCCAAATCCATAATGAGGGATCTGTCCTCAACAATGCTCTCTCTCCATATACTCTTCCTTGGTAAATTCATTCATAGCCATTCATCTCCATAGATTCATAGTTAACTATGAAAATGATTCTCAAATCTTTATCTTCAGAGTTCTAGACCCAAATTACTTTCACTGATCTCACTGCCATCTCACTGCCACCTCAAAATTCAACTTGTAAACCAAAGGTTATTATCTTTTCTTCCTAAACTTATTCCTGGTCTTATTTTTCTTATCACACATGGCTAAAAGCCTATTTAAAAATTTTTAACTTAATTTACTTTTATAATTAATTATTTTTTCTTTTTTTAATTGAAGTTTTTTATTTTCAAAACATATGCAAGGATAATTTTTTCATCAGTGACCCAATTTTTCCCTCCTTTCCCCCAACCTTCTCCCCTAGATGACATATAATCTAATATATGTTAAACATGGTAAAATATGTTAAACCCAAAATAGGTATACATATTTATACACTTATCTTGCTGCACAAGAAAAATCAGATAAAAATTATAAATAAAATAAAATTCAAGCAAACCACAACAAAAAGAATGAAATTCTATGTTGTAATCCACCCTCAGTTCCCATAGTCCTCTTCCTGGGTGCAGATGGGTCTCTTCATCACAAGGTCATTGGAACCAACCTAAATCATCTCAATGCTGGAAAGAACCACATCCATCAGAATTGATTGTCATATAATATTGTTGTTGCCATGTATAATGATCTCTTGGTTCTGCTCATTTCACTCAGCATCAGTTCATGTAAGTCTCTCCAGGCCTCTCTGAAATCATCCTGCTGGTCACTTCTTACAGAACAATAATATTCAATAACATTCATATACCACAACTTATTCAGTCATTCTCCAGCTGGTGGACATCCACTCAGTTTCCAGTTTCTTGCCACTACAAAGAGGACTGCCACAAACATTTTTGCACATGTAGGTCTCCTTTCCTCCTTTAAGATTTCTTTGGGATAGAAGCCCAATAGTAACACTGTTGGATCAAAGGGTATGCACAGTTTGATAACTCTTTGGGCATAGTTCCAAATTGCTCTCCAGAATGGTTGGATCCATTCACAATCCCACCAACAATGTATTAGTGTTCCAGTTTTCCCACATCCTCTCCAATATTTACTATCTTTTCCTATCATCATAGTCAATCTGAGAGGTGTATAGTGGTATCTCAAAGTTATTTTAATTTGCATTCCTCTGATCAATAGTGATTTGGAGCATCTTTTCATATGACTAGAAATGGTTTCAATTTCTTCATCTAAAAATTCTCTGTTCATATCCTTTGACTATCAATTGGAGAATGGCTTGAATTCTTATAAATTTGAGTCAATTCTGTATATAATTTAGAAATGAAACCTTTATCAGAACTTTTTTTATTATAGCTTTTTATTATAGCTATTATTATTTATAGAACTTTTTATTATTTATTATAACATATAATGATCTCCTGGTTCTGCTTATTTCACTCAGCGTCAGTTCATGTAAGTCTTTCCAGGCCTCTCTGAAATCATCCTGCTAGTCACTTCTTACAGAATAATAATATTCCATAATATTCATATACTATAACTTATTCAGCCATTCTCCAACTGATAGGCATTCATTCAAATTTCCAGTTTCTAGTCACTACAAAAAGGGCTGCCACAAACATTTTGGCACATACAGGTCTCTTTTCCTTCTTTAAGATCTCTTTGGGATAATAAGCCCAGTAGTAACACTGCTGGATCAAAGGGTATGCACAGTTTGACAACTTTTTGAGCATAGTTCCAAATTGCTCTCCAGAATGGTTGGATCCGTTCAGAACTCCACCAACAATGTATTAGTGTCCCAGTTTACCCACATCCCCTCCAACATTGGTCATTATCTTTTCCTGTCATCTTAGCCAATCTGAGAGGTGTGTAATGGTATCTCAGAATTGTCTTTATTTGCATTTCTCTGATCAATAATGATTTAGAACACCTTTTCATATGTGTAGAAAAAGTTTCAATTTCATCACCTGAAAATTGTCTGTTCATATCCTTTGACCATTTATCAATTGGAGAATGGCTTGATTTCTTATAAATTTGAGTCAATTCTCTATATATTTTCAAAACGAGGCCTTTATCAGAACCTTTAACTGTAAAGATGTTTTCCCAGTTTATTGCTTCCCTTCTAAACTTGTCTGCCTTAGTTTTGTTTTTATAAAAACTTTTAAACTTAATATAATCAAAGTTATCTATTTTGTGTTCAATAATGATCTCTAGTTCTTCTTTAGTCCCAAATTCCTTCCTTCTCCACACATCTGAGTAGTAAACAATTTTATGTTCTTCCAATTTGTTTATAATATCATTCTTTATGTCTTATTCATGAATCCATTTTGATCTTATCTTGGTATCCAGTGTTAGGTGTGGGTTAGTGCCTAATTTCTGTCATTCTAGTTTTCAATTTTCCCTGCAGTTTTTGTTAAATAGTGAGATCTTATCTCAAAAGCTGGGGTCTTTGGGTTTAGCAAACACCAGATTGCTATAGTTATTGTTGTCCTTTGAACCTAACCTGATCAATTGCTCTGTTTCTTAGCCAGTACCAAATGGTTTTGATGATCGCTGCTTTATAATAAAGTTTTAGGTCTGGCACAGCTAGGCCACCTTCATTTGCATTTTTAAAATTAATTTTCTTGAAATTCTTGACCTTTTGTTCTTCCTGATGAACTTTGTTATTATTTTTATTAGATCTATAAAAAAATTTCTTGGGAGTTTAATTAGTATGGTATTAATTAAGTAAATTAATTTAGGTAGTATTGTCATTTTTATTATATTAGCTTAGCTTACCCATGAGCACTTGATATTTTTCCAGTTGATTAGATCTAACTTTATTTCTGTAGAAAGTGTTTTGTAGTTGTGTTCATATAGTTCCGGGCTTTACTTTGGCAGATAAATTCCCAAATATTTTATAATATTTACACCTATTTTAAGAGGACTTTCTCTTTGTATCTCTTTCTGCTAGACTTTGTTGGTAATATATAGAAATGCTGATGATTTGTATGATTTATTTTGTATTCTGAAACTCTGCTAAAGTTGTGAATTAGTACTTTTTAAGTTGATTCTCTAGAGTTCTCTAAGTATAACATCATATCATCTGCACAGAGTGATAATTTGGTTTCCTCATTATCTACTCTAATTCTTTTAAACTATTTTTCTTCTCTTATTGCCAAAGCTAATATTTCTAATACAATATTGAATAGTAATGGTGATAGTGGGCAGTCTTGTTTCACTCCTGATCTTATTGGGAATGGTTCTAGTTTGTCCCCATTACATAGATGCTACTGATCATTTTAAGGAAAAATCCATTTATTCCTATACTCTCTAGTATTTTAATAGGAATAGGTGTTTGATTTTATCAAATGCTTTTTCTGCATCTATTGAGATTATCATATGATTTTTGTTAGTTTGGTTATTGATATAGTCAATTATGTTAATAATTTATCCAATATTGAATTAGTCCTGCATCCTACTTGGTCATGGTATACTATCTTGAGGATGACTTTCTGTAATTTCTTTGCTAATATTTTATTTAAGATTTTTACATCAATATTCATTAGGGAAATTGGTCTATAATTTTCTTTCTCTGTTTCCATCCTATCTGGTTTAGCACCATATTTGTGTCATAAAAAGAATTTCCCTGCTTTTCCAAATATTTTGCACAGTATTGGAATTAATTTCTCTTTAAATGTTGGTATAATTCACATGTAAATTCATCTGGCCCTGGAGCTTTTTTCTTAGGGAGCTGATTAATAACTTGTTCTATTTCCTTTTCTAAAATGGGACTATTTAAGTAGTTTGTGTGAAATCTATATTTTTGTAGGTATTTTCCCATTTCACTTAGGTTATCAAATTTATTGACATAAAGTTAGGCAAAATAACTCCTAATTATTCCTCTAATTCCACTTCATTGGTGGAAAGTTCTCCCTTTTCATGTTTGAGACTAACAATTTGATTTTCTTCTTTCCTTTTTCTAATCAAATTAACTTAAGGTTTATTTTATTTTATTTTTTCATAAAACCAACTTTTAGTTTTATTTATTAATTCAATAGTTTTCTTATTTTCAGTTTTATTAATGTACCCTTTTATTTTCAAAATTTTAAAGTTGGTACTTAATTGACGGTTTTTAATTTGTTCTTTTTAAAGTTTTTTTAGTTGTAAGCCCAATTCATTGATCTTCTATTTCACTATTTTATGCAAGTAAGCATCTAAAGATATAAAATTTCCCCTAATACCTGCTTTGGCTGCATCTCACAAATTTTGATATGTGGTCTCATTATTGTCATTCTCTTGGATGAAATTGTGTCTATGATTTGTTGTTTCACCCCTTCATTTTTTAAGATTAGATTATTTAGTTTCCCATTAATTTTTGGTCTATTTTCCCTTGACCTTTTATTGCATATGATTCAAAGCATATTTGCATTGGTGAAAATAAAATCTTAATGCTCCTTTCTGTTTAAGAAGTACTAGAAATCATAGCTGTACAATGTAATGCTGTATTGGATTGTGATTTCATATATGGAACCAGGAAGCTGCTAGTGCTACCCAAAGCAACTTCTTAATAGCCACAAATGTTTTACATTATGTCTTCGGATAGATAGGTCAAGAAAGAACTTGAGCTATTAAGAAACTGATTTTACTGGCTATAGATGCCACCAAGACATATGAAACTTATGCCAGGTATATATTAAAAAATACTACCTCATGTTTCTTATTTGGAGCATAATAAATACTAGCAAATGTCTGGAACTTTTCTGTATTGACTTTCTATTCTTAGAAAGAGGTGGTAGAACTATGAGTTATGTTTTGATGGGGACTTCTGGGACATTCCCAACCAGAAACCCCAAATTAAAAGTGTTATGAGAAAAAGCATTTTTCAATATAAGGA
Organism: Sminthopsis crassicaudata; assembly: GCF_048593235.1. Lineage (NCBI taxonomy): Eukaryota > Metazoa > Chordata > Mammalia > Dasyuromorphia > Dasyuridae > Sminthopsis > Sminthopsis crassicaudata. Next base: position 424,278,339 of record NC_133618.1, on the reverse strand, counting down.
TTCCCTTCCAGGATTCATTCTGAGTAAGATAGAAACTTTGAAAATAATCTCTTCAAGGAATTGTTGCCCTTGGTAGTTATTCAAAAGGATGACTCCTTGCCATCCTCAAGGAGCCCCACAGCCTGAGCATTTTAATCATACACTATTAAGCATCTTGGAAATTTTGAGATAAGAACAAAAAACTCAGTGGGATTTTTTTCTATGTATGTATCATTTTTATTGTATAATATGATTCTGTCATGAGTGATCTTACAGGCTGTACCCTCACACCTGCTCATGTTTAGGTGAGAACCATGCCTTCCTGATGACTTGTGTCTTGATATCTCAGATGAAGAAGGCAATGCACATATATTCAGTTTATATCTTAGCTGAAGGGGAAGCTGAAAAATGCTTGCCAACTAGCCATAGCTTCAGCTCAAAAGAGTTGTGAAAGGAGTAAAAGATGATGCAAAATCATGGTATCAGGGCTTTCAATAAGGAGAATGAATTATATTGAGGAACTTTGACGTTCAAGTAACTCACAAGTTAACTGACAAACAAAGCTAACCCACAGAAGAAAACTTGCTTGTTTACAAAATGATCCCAGTACATTTTACTTTCAACATATGTGAAATGTCTGGAAAATCACCTTTATTTTAAAGCATTGATATTTGCATTTAGATTGTATAAATAACAGGTTTTAAGTTTTACCCAGCCGATCTTTGCAAGGAACTTCAAAGAGTTTTTAAACTTATAAAAGAATATAACTTATTTGCATAAGGATCTCCTCATTGGCAGAGATTCAATTTAAAACAATACATTTCCATTTCAAGAAAACCATTTAAAGAATTCATTATTCTACATGTTTTCAAAACTGCCCAGCTTTTCTTTGCTTTCTTATTTTTTTCTTTTGTGCTCTGCTATGTACTTTTTACTTTATTTTTTCCCTTCTTTCCACCCTCTCCTCACTACAAGAATGCTATAATTAAATGTAGGTACATACACACATCTATTTATAAACATATACATATACATTCATGCACATACATGTAAGACCATACTATGCTAATTCCACCTCTCATCTATTTCTCTGAAGGTAAATAACATCTTCCTTCATAGGTTCAAGTCTTTTCATGTTTTTCTAAATCAACTAGTGTATCGTTTCTTTTACTACAACAGTATTCCACTCCAATTACATCCTATCTGAGAGATTGCATGTGAAAGTTTTTTCCCCCTAATTTTCTGCAATCCTCCTATTCTTGGCTATATAGGTTCTATTTATACAAAAATATTTTAATTTAAAATAATCAAAATTATCCTTTTTACACTTCAACAATGCTCTCACTTTATAATATGGTGTTAAGGTCTGATGAATCTGCTTCCTTTACATCTTTTTTCTTGGTTTCTTTGAAGTTCCTGACCTTTTATCTTTCAACAACATTTTTATTTTTCTAACATTTTAAATAATTTAAACAATTTAAATAATTTTAAATAATAATTAAATAAATAGATTAGTTAAGTAAAATTGTTCTTTTAAAAATGATGTGGCTTCATTTACCCATGAACAATATTACTTCACTTCTTTAATTTTGAGTTTATAAAATTTATAATTATGTTCATATTACTCCTCTGTGTTGACATGTGATACACTCAGGTATTTTATACTGCCTAGATATTTTAAATGATGCAAAACAATATTCAATAAAATTGCTAGCATGTAGTGTGCTTTCTCTATTTTTCACTTTTGATTAAATCTATTTTAACTTTAACTTTATCAAGATCATGATTACTATCCCTACTTTTTTGCATAATAAATTCTACTCCTACCTTTTGTTTCATCTTTGTGTGTATCTCTCATTTATATAATTTCTTCAAATAAACATATAGTTGAATTCAAATTTTTAGCCTGCTAACTACGTGTATTTTGTGGGTAAATTCATCCCATTCACATTGTAAGCTACAATTACTTGTGTGTTTCCTTCTTCCTATCCTTCTCACCCTATTTTTCTTCTTCTGCTTTACTTTTACCCATTATCTTGCACTCCTATTCTCTAACTTATCAGGTCTCTTATTTCTAATCCCTGGCCCTCTTATTTCTTTCTGAATTTAGAAAACTTTTGTACCCTTCTAGATATATAGTCCTTCTTTAATCTATTGTTAATGGGAACAAGGTTCTAGCATTAACTACTACTTATCCTACTAGTTTCTTTTATCAATTTTTCTTTTTATGCCTCATTTGAATGAAATTATTACTTCTTTTTATCTCTCTGATTTTATTTTTAAGAATCCTCCTATCATATTCAGCTCAGCCCAAGCCCTACTATCCAAATAAGGATGATAATTGTAAGAGTTGTCCTGAATTTTTTTTTTTTTTTTTTTTTTTGCTGAGGCAATTGGGGTTAAGTGACTTGCCTAGGGTCAAACATCTAGGAAGTATTAAATGTCTGAGGTCATATTTGAACTCAGATCTGTGCTAATATTTTCATATATATGAAGTAAACAATTTGATCTTATTGAGTCTCTCATGCCTTTAACGTTTACCTTATATTTCTGCTGGATATTAAATGTCAAAATTGAGTTATCGCAAAAACTTGAAAGTCTTTCAGTTCATTAAATGCCCCCCTTTTTTTCATTAAGAATTGCTGGAACTCTGTCTTCCCAGAAATCAGCCGCAGTCAGGATCACCAAAAATCTTTATTCTTGGTCTCTTGAGCTCACCATCAGGGGATTAGATCTAGTAATCTCCACACCACCTTCCTCTCTCAACTGCCATGAGAGAATGCCTCAATTTCCTCCTCCTACTCCCCCCCTACATGTTACTTCCCCCTCTTTGTCCCACCAATCAAATCAGCACAGAACAGCTGAGGAGGGTCAACTTTCAAACAAGTTAATAAAGATACCGTCCAATTGGCAATTAGTCTCACATGCTCCATTATCCAAGTGCATTTGCTCAGTTCTAGCCCTTTACAAAGAATTATACTTATTTTTGCTGGGTAATTTATCTTTTGCTCTATGGAATATCTATTCCAAGACTTACAGTCCTTCAATGTAGTAGCTTCTTAGTCTTGGGTAATCCTCATTGTAGCTCCATTGTTATGGGCCAGAACTCTGAAAAAAGGATTCTTACAAGCTGTTAATTCAGTGGAATTGATGAGACAATGGTTTAGCAATCTAGTTTAGCATGGTGCTTAATAGTTCTCTAAGGTCAGTATGATTGATTTAATCTTACAACAAATATTGGTTTCCTAGTGATATAACTGGTTTATAGTTAGTGTGGAGCATATAAGCTGAGACAAACTCAGCCAAAGGAGGGAGAGACAGATTCATTCCATTGTCCACCTTTGTGGTGGATGGAAGATGAAGCACAAACCCTTGGACTCAGACTCTGTCCTCCTGCATTTTCTCCACTGAAACCAAGTCCCCTCTGAAAGCCACAAAAAAGCTAGCTGAGCACCAGGCGAAGGCAACAATAAAGACTCTTGGACTTTAACACCTGGCTACTCTTGTGGTGATAACTGAACTGAAACAAAGGCTGCTCTAGGACCTCCAGAAAACCAATAAGAACACTACACTCCATGATATTTAAATTTTTTTTTCTTCTTGCTTCTAATATTTTTTCTTCAACCTGGGAAATTTGAAATTTGCTATGATATTCCTGTAAGTCTTCCTCCTGAGATCTCTTTCAGTTGATGAATGATGTGGGTTTTCCTATTTTTGCTTTGCCTTCTTGTTTTAAAACTTCAGGGCAATTTTTCTTGATAAGTTTTTTAATATTAAGAAAAAATTTATATCAAAATTTTCAAATAATCTGACTATTGTTATATTTTTTCTCCTTGATCTATTCTCCACATCCATTGAATTTTTAATGAGATATTACACTTTTTCTTCTATTTTTTTCATTCTTTTGATTTTGTTTTATGACTTCTTGCTGTTTTAGAATACCCCTGGAGAGCGGATAGTCCTTCAATTTTCTCAACCTTCAGACACCTACATTGTGTACAAAATGAAAGTTTGTATAATGCATTTATTGTGTAATTTATATTATGATTGTGCTATGCCTTATTTCTATGATAGACTGCAAACTGCATGAGGACAAGGATCATATCTAAACTTTACATTTATCTCAATACATAGCTTAGCACTTATTATGCATGAAAAGCAGAATAAATCTTCCTTAAAAGAATGTATGAAAGAATGCCAGGGATGTACTGGAACTATCTAATAACCACACCCATTTTTATTATAAGCATTTATATCTCAGAAATCAGAAATGCTGACAATTGAGATTGGATTTATTCTTTTGCTGATTGTCTAGACTTAAGAATGTGAAAAAGAAAATGTTAAAAAATACGAATTGAATTGAAAAGTATGTCAAGTATACTATTTTTTGTTGTTGCTGAGAGCCAGTTATTAAAGATTGATCAGCACACTCTCTATAGAAAGAAAACATTTACTTTTTTCTATGCTCCATAAGAAAAATCAGCTTTACTTTGTTCTACTAGAATGAAATAACATTTAACATTGGCTTTTTATCCCATAGGTTACTTTGAGTCTTAAGATCTAGTATAAAAACACTCTTCAACCCAGTTGATGCCAATCTATACAATCCATAACACAAAGTCATAAAAGAAAAAGTAAAAGGACCCGTATTTACCAAAGAATATCCATAGCAGCTCTTTTTGGAATAGCAAAGAATTAGAAACTGATGGACACTCATTAAGGAGAGAATGGTTCTATTATTCCCTCCTAGGTAAAATGATGAAGGGGCCTGTTTCAGAGAAATGTTAGAAGACATACATGAATTTATCCAAGTGAAATGAGCAGAAGCTAGAAAACAATGTATGTAATAGTAATATTACTGTAAAGAGAAGCAATTTTCAAAGATGTTAGAAAATAAAGACTACTGTATATCCATGATAAAATATTCTGCCTATCTCTTGACAGGGAAATAATGAATTCAGAGTATAGATTGATCAATTTTATTATTTTATTGTAATGTGGCCAATGCTGGAATGTTTTACTTTGTAATAAGGGGTTGTTTTTCTTTCTTTTTCGATGGTATGGAGGGGAGGAAAGGTTAAAATGGTAGGAGGTGGGAGAAAGATAATACATATTTTTTGTTAACTGAAAAACACAATTTTTTTTTGTAAAAATCAGAAGCAGAAGGGAGAGAACTGCATTTTACCTGTATTTTTCATTATCTTCTTTTCTTATGATGAGATGTTTATGTAGATAGAATAGGAAGGATCAAAACATGGTCGAAATCTGTACTTGCAAATGTAAATCTTTTAGGAATTTGCTACTTAGACAAGGATTCAAGCATTGAGGACATGTGGGCCATTATGAATTTGCATGTTTTTCAGTGATAGCTACAATGAAGTTGCATATGTTATGCACTAACCCAAAAATCTACTTTAATTAAACAAAACTGTATAAGTTCCTATTAAATAATTTTTACTTCTGTTCAATTTATTCATCAAAATTCTTATGTGAAAATGTATCATTTTAAAATGGAAAAATTCAAAGGTTAAAATGGTATTATGCTCACATACTAACACAAGAGGGCACTGTAAAATTAAGTGGGCCTCAGTAAAATATAGGACTAAAAGTTTATTACTTTACTGGATCTGATTACAAATATATTACATATTAAAATAATTGGCAGTAGCATATGTCTTGTAAAGTATTTTAATGTAAAGCATAACCAGATTTTAAATGCCAGTAAGAAAATATAGAAAATGTTAGAACAAAGTGAACACTGATTTAGATGTGCTTTTTGATTGACCATAGTTAAGCTTTCATGAAATCAACTTCATTGTATCCTGCTAGAATTCTCATCTAGAATTCTTTTAGGCCTTCTTTTAGGTTCTCACCACTAACTGTGGGTATATAAGCTGTGGGTATCAAAATTACAACAAAAATTGTGTTTACAAGTCTTTCTAGCTACAACTGTTGTGAAACTGCTAAGTAGTTTGCATAAAGCTTCTTCTGAAACCAAAAGAAAATAAAGAATAAAAATCTTGTCCAAAATTTACACATTTACATCAAACTCCCCAAACACTTTATTTGAATTAACTGCTTCTTTCCATGATTAACTTTTCAATGACCTTTTTTGAAAATATTTTGTTTCATAGATGGATTTTTAAGTGGAAATAGTATATTCATTGATCTAGGATCTTGGGGATACAAAAATGCAGATATTATGTAGGAGTTATACAGTAAACTTGGCATTTAGAATTCAGTATATCTTGTTTTTGTTTCTGGTAACCATATAGTTATAAGAACTTTAAAGTTCCTTTTATAGGAATGCCCAAGGGTATAAAATTAAGAGTGTATTGTCCTGCTTTCAGAGGCAATTTGCTTCTGCATATATCAACCTAGAGACTGACTGTCGCCTTTCTATTGAATTAGAGCTATATTTTTGACAAGTATGGCAGCTGTATCATCACTTCAATCACCAACAATCCACTGTGTCTCTTTATGCTAATAAATAAAACATCTTGTGTTAAATATTTCCTAGTAAAGCAATAGGAGATCTATAATCTCCACCCCTATATGTTATGAAGTAAAATAATACAACCGTAATAAAACCAAATCAAATCATGTCTAGGAGTTTTATAGACAACTAATAGCAGCAATTGCAAAGTGCACATCAGATACCAATTGAAGGCTACATTTCTCTTTAATATAATGTACTATGCATATTTCACTAACTGTCTCATGATATCAAATGAATTTAACAAGATGATTATGTTGGTCAAATTACTTAGTAAGTTCTTTTAAAAGTGGCTTTTAGGCTTATTATGACTTTTAATGGTGCAATTTGTTAAAAGATTGGAATTTTTAGAATCCTGACTACATGTATATATGACAAGGATATGTGTAATGTATTAATGATCTCTTTTTTATACCTTTTTCTGGTTTATGGAAATCGAAAGAAAAACTGGCTGAAGAATAACTTCACAGTTCACTTCTCATTTTCAAGTACATAAAGTTGTGATATAACTGTCAAATTGAATGAAGTTAATATTTTTCTAAGTTCTTATGGACATGATAATATGTTGAATTTGAGTTTAGGAAAGCTGGATTCACATATACTCATTTAAAGCTTGGCACTAGGTGGCGCCATAGTGCGTAGAGTGCTTGTCTAAAGTGATGGAGACTTCCTGACTTCAAATGACTTCAGATACTTGTGTGACCTTGGGCAAGTCATTTAACCGTGTTGCCTCAGTTTATTCATCTGTAAAATAAACTGGAGAAGGAAATGAAAAACAACTCCAGGATCTTTGCCAGGAAAACCCAAATGGGAAGTTGAGCATGACTGAAATGACTGAACAAGCACCTTCCTTGCTGTGTGGCTCTCTGAGCCTTAGTCTCTTCATGAGTAAGACAGTAATGAAAATAATAGTGCCCATTTAACAAGATTTACTGTCTGCATTAAAGTGCTATGCAAACCTTAAGATGCTACATAAATGTTAGTTGGTGTGTTTTATTGCCATATCAAGAAGTGCTGATGATTTCCTCCCAGACATTAAATGAGCCATAGCTCTTTGTATGTGTATGACCTAGATGTCAGACTTCTTTTTATTTAATTTTAAACTTTTAAAAACTATTGACTGATTCATTTCTAAATTACCTTTCAGGTAGAAACTTATTTAAAGATAAATAAATTGAAAAATATGTGGAAACAAAATTGGGGTTTATAAGGAAATTCTATGAATTAAAATTATCATTCTTATAATTTGTGACATCTATCTTTGTTGATATTGCAATTTTATATTTATTGGTTAAACTTATTCATTTTGGAGAAGATTTACCTTAAATAAAATTTTAAAACAAAACTACAGTATTTGTATCTACCCACTTATAGCTGATATTTCTCTTAATTATTTACAAGATAGTTCAAAATTATTTTATATTCATAATGATTCTTAATTTAGAGACTCAACATTCTTTACAGTAGGGCTTCCTTTTATCTTACTTCACAACTTTCCCATTGATATCTTGCTTAATTGAAAAGTAGAACTCAGAATCTAGAGAAGAAATCTTGAGATTATCCTAGTGATTATGGTTTTTGACAATTAAATTGACTTCTTAATTTTTAATATTTATTAGAAAGTCTCAAGTAAATAGAATGTCTAGAATAATGGCTGGCAATCAGGGAAGCTAGGTTCTTTTCCCTTCTCTGTCCTTGACTTACCAAATGACCCTCACAATGTCCCTTAACCTCTCTGGACCTATTTTCATAGCTCAGAAATGAGAATAACAACTCTTACAACCTCCTCCTCAGGGTTGTTATGAGGCTTAATGAGATAATAGGCCAGATTTTCATTTTCTTGCTGATTGTCTTCAAAGTACATTCCAGGTAGGGGGCAAAGTAAACGAAGAATCTGGAGGAGTGCTTGTATTATGATCTCTGGGTGAAAGACACTACAGAACAGTGTTATTTAATTTTTCTGCTTTCGTTCAATGACTGTAACATTCACAATTCTCTCTAAACCCATCAACCACAAAAACTTAATTAGATATTATATCTCCTTGGTTTAAAATAGTATTTAATTTTACATAATGTGTTCAGCCAAAATATTAAGATTCCCTAAACAGAAATGTTCCTTCTATTTTTTCCCCAGGGCTTTTATTTCAATTTTTGGGGATGTTTTTTTAAAAAAATATTCTCCTTAAAGTATGATTTCAGCAATTTCCCTTTGTGAAACATCACTAACTCCCCCATTACCATTACTTAATTGAAGATGTAATCCCTACTTAGTGACTTTACAGCCTCACAGATATCAATTGCTGCAAACAGTAAATATTAACATTCCAGTTAAATGTGCACTGACTCTTATTCCTTTCTCCCCACAAATTGTCTTCATGCTCCTCAGAGTGTTGTCTGAAGTGAGATTATATTAACTGTGTCTTATATGAGACTTGGAGAGGTTGAGTTGAAATTAATGTGCAAATCTCCTTTTCACTTATGGGTAAATGAACAACTGATCTTTGGGCTTTGGAAAGATATTGTAGAAATCCACAGATATAAGAGGGAGGGACAAATAAGGAAAATCCAATGTGTCTAGAATTAAAGCTTTCATTGCTCAGAGGTTTTTGCTTCTTTAGTGATTCTTCTCTGCTTCCCCAAAACAGATGTACATCAAGTAACAGCAATCTTCAAAATCCAGCTCTCAAATCTTTTGAATAAAAATCAAGAGGCTGGGACAAAAAGTATGTGAGTCTTTATATGAGTCAAAAAGCAAATTGGAAATTCCCATCCAGAGACAGGAAATCTTGCTAGAACTATATTCTTTAGGTTCGTTTCATTCCACGTAATACTGGAATTTGGCAAGGTTTTTTCCCTAGTGTTAAGGAAATTTGTTTTTGTCAAAGCTTTCGACTTCCAAGATGAATACTAAAGATAGGTACAACAGGCTATATTGAAGCATCCGAATGGGAAAAAAGAAAAGAGAGAGAGAAAAAAAAAAAACTGGCTCTTAACTTCTAAGAATCATGTGGCTATACTCGGTATAATTTTGAAAAGACTATAAAATAGACATTAAATGTGGGATTTGTTTTTTGTTTTTTTGGGTTTTTTTTGAGGGGAGAGGGAGTGTTTGCTGTTTTTGTTTTGGTCTTGAGTTGGTTTTTTTGGTTTGGTTTTGTTTGCCTGGGAGATGTTAAAGACAGTCCTACAAGAAGCTCTCATTTTCCAAATTACAGCAGAGGGCACTAGAGACTGTGTCACCACCAAGCCAATGAAAGACTGTTGAGATGGTGAAAATCTTTGCTTTTGGAAAAGCTTGTATTGATTTGTTAACTTCTTGGTACAAACATCTGGCCTGAGAAATTTAGAAAATATCTTCAATAGTGTGTTTTTTGTACGTTACAGTACTTCTTCAATGATTTTCTTTCTGCAACATATAACTAGTAAAATTATATTGTCCTAGGAATATAGATAACACCTTTACATTCTAATATTTAGAATACATATATTTATCAGTTTATATATCCTCACAAATCTATACACATTTATATAAATGTGCATATATTTTTCATTTAGAAACAAGGCTAGTGAGATTACATCATAATACGATAATCATCTCAGAACATCTATAGCACCTGTCCTGATGATCTTAGAGGCTTTAAAAACATCTGTTTGATATCAACACCCCATGAGGAAGTTAGTATTATTTTCCTTTTACAGATGGGTAAACTAATACATGAAATGGCAAGAGTATTTGCTAAAGACCACAAAATAAGTGGTAAATGAATTCATCTTGGAACTTAGATAATAATTTTAGGAGAAACAAATTTAGGAGTTATCTGGTCCAACCCTACTGAGGCAGATAGATGGCTAGGATGGTACAGTGAATAGAACTCAAATTGGACTTCGTATACTTACTAGTTGTGTGACTTTGGCCAAGTCATTTAATCCTGTTGACCTTTGTAGAAGGAAGTGGCAAATTATTCTACTATCTTTGCCAAGAAAATCCCAATTGGGGTCACAAAGAGCCAGATATAACTGAAAATGATTAAACAACAACTCAATCGTTTTCATTTTAGAGATGAGGAAACTGAGCCCCCGAACATGGATTATATTTTGTTTTTGTATCTCTATTCCCTAGCACAGATACTTAAATATTTAGGAATTGATGGAAATGACTAGCCAAAGGTCACAGGTAACATCAGAGGTAGGATTTGAACACAACTCCTGTGACTCCAAGGAGACTTTTTTCCGCTGTACCATGTCTAAAGACTCTTTAAAAAAAAAACACACATCATACTGTAGAGCTGGTAGAAACCTCAGAAATCACCTTATCAAACTTGTTGCTATTTAGTTATTTTTGTCAAGTCTGATTCTGCCCATTTAGCATTTCTTGGTAAAGACATGGAGTAGTTTGCCATTTCCTTCTTCAGCTCACTTTACAAATAAAGAAACTGAGGCAAACTGAGTTAAATGATTTGCCCAGATTCATACAATCAATAAATATCTGAGGCTGGATTGGAACTCAATAAAATGAATGTTTCCAACTCCAGGTTTGGGGCTCTATCCACTGAGCCACCTAGCTGCCCATAGTTTCATACATCATATGCTAATTATAATAATAATAAAAACCAGGAATCCTGCTATTCAATCCCTTCTTCTAATCACTAGAAATGAATTATTTTAATTTGTTACCCAAAATAATATTTAGCACTGACACTAATTAACAAAGTTAACTATTAAAGTGACAGTGAAAATTATGAGATAATTATATTTTGTAGAGAAAATTGTGTAAACATTATAGAAACTTGAGAATCACATATCAGAAAGTTTTTTTCTGTAACCTTCCATGCCAAAAAAGATTTATCCAATGAAGTTCCCTTCTTTGTTTAGTTTCTTTAGGATATGTTGGTCACATACACCCAGAGAAATATAATGATTCAAAGGGTCTTTTGATTTATACACATGAGATTGAGCTAGCCCTGTCTAGGTCCTAAAGATTTGGATCTATATAAATGAACTATACCCAAGTAATCCAAAAGAGGCAAGTCAAAAGTCAGTTTTAGGATTCCCCTGTCACATACTCCAGGACTAGGACATTGGTATTAAGTAACTAGCATTCATTATGGCACTTTGGGGTTTTTAAAGCACTTTACCTTATTTGATCCTCACAACTACTCTGGGAAATGAGAAATATTACTTCCACTTTACAGATGAAGAAACTGAGGATAAGTGATTTGCCCATGGTCACACAGCTAATACGTATCTTAGACACTATTAGAACTTAGGTCTTCCTGCACTATTTACCTGCCACTTGAACTGGCTCACTAGTTTTTCTTGGTGAAGTATTTGTTTGAAAATGAGGCATGTGGCCTTGTTGATATTGCTAAGATCTAGAAGGATATACACATTAGCTTTCATTAATCCACTATTTCTGACAGGAAATATATGTGAAAGAGAGAGATGAAGACAGAGAGAGACAAAGAGACAGAGAAAGAGAAGAGAAGAGAAACAAAAAGAGAGGGGGAGAGACAGAGAGAGAGACAGAGACAGACACAGAGAGAGAGACAGAGAAAGAGAGAAGAGACAGACAGACAGAGAGAAGAAAGAGACAGACAGAGAAGAGACAGATTTAGACAGAGAGAGACAAAGAGGCAGAGAAAGAGAAGAGAAACAAAGAGAGAGGGAGAGAGAGAAGGAGGGAGGGAAGAAAGAAGGGAGGAAGAGAGAGAGAAGATAGAACCATCTGATAGTAAAACAGTTTTCTGTGGCTATAGTGTACCATCTTTCTACCTATAAGATTAGCTTGTAATGGTTTCTTAATTGTCAAAGTTTTAGCCTGTTTAAATCAATCAGCAAATACTCACTGAGTGTTCCTTTTACAGGATAGTTAAGTCCCCCACGAAAAATTTTAGATCCATCTCATAGTATGGACTGGACAATCTTGATTCAGAAAAAGCATTTTTAGAAATGCTATAGAAAATCCAATCATATCCTTTATTTTAGTTAGCTTACTATGTGACTATTCATATAATTGTCTTTTTGTTATTAGTATATCAATAAACGTTATCTCTATGCATGGGAAAAGAAAGAAAATGGAACCATCCTTAGACTTGAAATCCCTGGGAATGCCCATGCCTTTTTTTTCAAATTCTATAATGGAGACAAGCAAAGGAAAAATACTTACTGATCTTGGTATTGTCAGGATTAGTAGGTAAAATTGGGGGTGTGGGAGGAGTAACTCTAAAGGAACTAGGGGAATTTTTCCAGTATTTTCTATACTGTCTTGCAAAAAGATTATATATTATATAACTTGAGGGTTGTATTTATGAGGATTTTTTGGAAACCATATTTCCTTCAGTTTGAGATTAAAACATGTCTTGGTTTTTTCAGGACCAAATATTCATTGACTCACACAAGGAAAAAGGTGGGTCCAGTTGAATTTCAGAGCACTTTTGTTTTGATCAGCCTATAAGTCACATGGTAAGTCACTCTTCCATTGCATCAACAAGATTATTCAGTGGAATTGTACCAGTCTTTTGATAGCAAAAGAAATTTTCATAAAGACCAAAATTTAGGTCTTTTTAACTTCCAAATCTAAAACCTGGCCTTAAACTAGTTGCATAATCTCAGTTTTCTAGATTGAGAATGGAGATAATGGAGCACCTACTTCATAAAGTCACTGTGGGTTATAGGTAGTTAACATATGTAAAGTGCTTTGCAAACCTTAAAACTACTTAAATAGTCTCTATCTGTGTGTCTCTCTGTCTGTGTCTGTCTGTCTCTGTCTCTGTTTCTTTCTGCCCTGGTCTTTGTCTCTTTGTCTCTCTCTCTTTCTCTCCCTCTCTCCCTCTGTTTTTCCTTTCTCTGTCTATCTCTCTGTCTCTTTCTTTTTCTCTCTCCCTGTTTATCTCTGTCTCTTTTTCCTCGCTCCTCTTTCTTTCTCTCACATGTCCCTCCATTTCTCTCTTCCTTCTTCCCCTTTCTCTTTCTCTATGTGAAATATATACACACACATACAATAAACATATATAGATAAATTAGATCAGAGTTTCTTAAACTTTTCACCCACCAGTTATATGGGTTATAAAACACATTTCCTGACAATAAAATCATAATTTTATGACCCCCCTCCACAATCTGTTATGAGGCAGGATCAGGACTCACAGTTTAAGAAACTGGGGATTACATTAGATTAGTATCTGAATTAGTCAATAAGGTACTTTCTATTTTAAATGTTTGCAGTGTATTAGATCACCACATAACCCATTTGCTTTTTTAATTTCAGGGACAAATAGAATTTGAGCATGAAATAGCCCTTTCCAAATACAATCAGCTTGATCATTCATTGGTATACAATAGGCCTGAATCATCTGCTGACTCTATTGCTAATAACAAAGCCAAGAATGATTTGTCTATGTGAACCTGGAGGGAGGTAGCTACAACTATTGGTCTCAGAATATATATGTGAAGTTGGATTTTTCGACAGACCTGCCATACCAGGTGGGACTCAGATTTTTTTCTAAAGTACCTTGAATATGAAGTGATAGGAAATGTATCCAGAGCAGGTTTCATTCATTAATTTTATTTGTGATGCCTTCTGTCTTTGGCTTTCTAAACTATCCTGACCTCACTTAATGCTGATAATTTATGAGCCGCTCTCTACATATTTTTGGAATTATTTTTATTTTTTATTCCTACTCCTTTAAGCTTGCCAGAGATGTTTGCTACTGTCATAGAGGATGTTCAGAGAAAAGTTCAAATGGAAGAGAGATTTCCTCTCATGGGTGAGGTCCTCCAGATGACTGTGTCAGTTGGTCAACCCACCTGGAAAATTGCAGACAATCTTCAATCACTCAAATCCTCAGAGACAAAAAAACCAAGTAGATGAAGAATGCCTATTCATTTATGGTATGCAGTTGGATGGCTAGTTGATTGAGCTTGTCCATCAGTAATTTATCTTGGATAGTGAGCTTTAGCCGGACCTATAATTGAAAAGGAGGGAAAGGGCAAATTGAATTCCATTAGAAAGTGGCAAATCACTTTCAAAAACAAAAGTCCATTTTTCTAATACCAATATTCTTCCAGAAATATTATAGAGCTATGAATCATGGAATACCACAATATTAGAGTAATTCAAAATTGCAGATCATCCAAAGATCAATGAAGTGATGCAGGGTGGACATAAATAGACTGGATAATATTAGCAATGATAAATAGTGGGTGGGAAACAGTATAAAAATATCACCAAAGAAATGTGATTGGAAAAGAAGGTGGGCTAGTCATGTAGTAAGAGTAAGAGTCAGAATGCTATACTGGTATCAAAGGCAGTGATGCAGTGGATAGAATGCTGGGCTGGAGTCAGGAAGATCTAAGTTTAAATCTAACAATAACTAGCTATGTGACTCTGGGCAAGTCTTTAATCTTATTTGCCTTAGTTTCCTCTGATCTGTCAAATGAGCTGGAAAAGGAAATGGCAAACCACACCAGTATCTTTGCCAAGAAAACCCCAAATGGTGCACAAAGAGTCTACTGAACAACAACAATCAGAAAGCCTTTAGAATAATGATTGGACCCCTGTAAAAGACTTATGGGATGGCATGGACAAGAGTAGCACAGGAGAAAAAGACATGGATCTATACCAATTGATGTAGTGCTTTAATCATTCAATCAATCAGAGAACAAGCATTTATTAAGTATTTATTATGGCAAATCTGGGAATACAAATAAAATGAAATTAGTAAGTTAAGAAGCCAACAAGCATTTACTAAGCAATTATTTTCTGCCAGGTAATGTGCTAAGCATTGGTGATACAAAAGAAAGGAGTTCACTTTTAAATGGAGGAGATAACACATAAATAATGATGCACTTCTATACACAGAGTAGATGAAAAGTAATCTTGGAGGAAAGTCACTGAATGGGGAAGGGGAGCTACCAGGTATATCATTCTATAGAAGATAGAGTTTGAATTGAGTCTTAAGGAAACCAGGGGAGCTGAGAAAAGTGAGGAAGGAGAGAATTCTACAAATGGAGTAGAGACAGTGCAAAGACAAGGAAATGGGAAATGCAGCATTATGTATGAGAACAGAAAGTAAGCTGTATATATACCTCAGATGTATAGTGTGGGAAGGAGAGTACTGTGGAAGGGACCAAGTGTACCAGGTTTTTAAATGCCAGCCAGGAGACTGTATCTAGGAGATAATCAGGGAGCTAGCAGAGTTTATTCCGTGGCAGGTAGAAGGGACTTAGGAGCTAGTTGTCAAAATGGATAGACTGTGTAGGCCTGAAACCAGGAAAACCTCCATTCAAATCCAACCTCAGACACTAACTATATGGTCCTGAGTAAGTCACTTACCCAGTTTCCTTATTTGTCTGGAGAAGGGGATGGCAGACCACTTCAGCATTTTTGCCAAGAAAATTCCAAATAGGGTCATTAAATGTCCTCTATGACCGAAACAACTGAAAAACAACAGAGGGGATATGAGAAGACCTATGCTTTACAAAAACCACTTTGACCACTGAAGGGAGGGTGAATTGGAGAAAGAAAAAAGACATAAGAGAAAACAATGAGAAAGCCTTTAACAATAGCCCTGGCAAGGGAGTGACAGGGGCCTATATCAGGGCAGTTGTGAGTGGAGAGAAGGGTAAAGGTTGGGCTAATGAGACCTGACATCAAACAGGAGATATATTATAATATATATGAGTGAGAGTGCAGGAATCCAAGACAATGGTCTCTGGGAATATTGTGGTATCCTAAAAAAGGATAAAAGAAAAGCGATGGCTTTGGGGGAAAGAATGATTTCTGTTTTAGATATTTTGAATTTCTATGAGATATCATCTTGGATTTCTCAAAAACAGTCAAGGACTTAGGAGGCTAGGGCTGGTTATAGAGATCTGGGAATCACCTTCTTTGAGATTATCTTTGAATTTGTGGGAGCTGATAAGATGAGCAACAACAATAGTATAGAGGCATATATTTAATTTATACTTTAGCATATTTAACATGTATTGGTCAACCTGCCATCTCGGGGAGGGGGTGGGGGAAGGAGGGGAAATATTGGAACAAAAGGTTTGGCAATTGTCAATGCTGTAAAATTACCCATGCATATATCTGGTAAATAAAAACTATAATTTTTTTTTCCCTGAGGCTGGGGTTAAGTGACTTGCCCAAGGTCACACAGCTAGGAAGTGTTAAGTGTCTGAGACTAGATTTGAACTCAGGTCCTCCTGAATTCAAGGCTGGTGCTCTATCCACTGTGCCTAGCTGCCCCCCAATAAAAACTGTAATTAAAAAAAAACAACAACAATAGTATATATCTTTATACCAGGACAGAACTCTGAAGGACACCCAATATTAGTGGATGTGACATGGATTGAGATCCAGCAAAGGAGAAGAGAAGGAGTGGTCATAGAGGTTAAAGGGAAACTAGGAGAAAATGATATCATAAAAATCTAAAGAAGATTAACTAGGAGGAAATGGTGATCAACAGTGTGAAACCTGCAGAAGTCAAAAAGATATGAGAAAAGATCCTTAGATGTGGCAATCAAGTGAAGATGGATAACTATGGAGAGGGTAGTTTCATTGAATGATGAGATTGGAAGCCAGACTGCAAGAGGCTTAGAGTCAAGCAAGAGGAAAGAAGTGGAGGTATCTTGGGTAGATGACTTTCTCAGAGTTTAATCAAGAAGGAAAGGAAAGACATAGTATATATCCTAGCTAGTCCAGAGGGTTAGATTCAAGCAAGGCTTTTTGTTTTGTTTTAAGAATGAGGGAGACACAGGCCTATTTGTAGACAGCAGGGAAAAGCCAGTAGAGATCAAAGATTAGAACAAGAATGGAGAAAAAATTTCCTGCTTTCAGAGAGCTTACTTACATTCTAATGAGAGAGACAAGAAATACTTATGAAATATATAGACATGACAAAGTAGATACAAGATCATCTATCTTAAAAGGGAAGGCTTTAATAGCTATCTAGGGAAGGAAGAGCAGTTAGGAGAGAACCAGAAATGATTTCTTGCGAAATGAAATTATATATATATATATTGAAATGTTTATACACAAATATCTATATATCTATACCTATATCTATATCTATCTATATCTATATATATCTTCCATGTCCCTTTAGAATGTTCTTTCCACCATGCTAGACTGTCTTTTACTTTTTGGTGGTGGTGATCAGTTGGTTCAATCATGACTTCATTTGGGGTTTTCTTGGTACTGATACTGGAGTGGTTTGCCAATCCCTTCTCCAGTTCATTTTACAGATGAGAAAACTGAGCCTAACAAATAGGGTTGAGTGACTTGCCCAGGATCACACAGCTAATAAGTGGAAGGCTGGATTTGAACTCAGGAAAATGACTGTTCTCAACTCCAAGTCCAGCTCTCTGTGCACTGTGGCACCACGCAGCAGTCCCCTGCCTACTTTACCATACTTCATAGATGTCCTCTTGGCTAACTTGCTAAATTTGAAATAATGGAGAGGAGGGTTCTGACAACATGTTTTCTTCAATAGGTTCCAGTTTAAAGGCTCTCCTTCTATCTCCTCCTACAACGTTCAAAAGTTGTTATATCTAATCAGTTGCCATGTCTTTCAGGCTCTGCTTCTTCAACACCTGTCCCGTCCATCACTTTCTCTACATTCACTGGGCCACCATTCTGGCTCAGGCCCTCATCACATCACATCTGGACTCCTGCAATAGCTTTCTAATAGGTCTCATATTTCTCCTTTCTCTAATCCATTCTTCTCACAGCTGCTAAAGTGATGTTTCAAAAGTGCAGATCTGATCTGTCACCCCACAGATTAAGAAGCATAAATGACTCCCTCACGCCTCTGGAATAAAATATATTACTCCTTCTGTTTAACACTTAAAGCCCTTTACAAGTGGACTCTAGCCTATCCTAGCAAACAAACATGTTAGTTTGTTCCTTCATTTCCTTCTAAGTGTAACAAGTGCTACTTCCTAAATGAGCTTTTCCTTTATCTCCCTTACATGCTTCAGGGCTCCATTAAAAAAAAAATGCCTCTTGTTAGAACTAAAAATACAGGTCCTGAAGTTGTTGTTTTTGTTGTATGTGAAGCAATTGGGGTGAAGTGACTTGCCCAGAGTCACACAGTTAATGATTGTCAAGTATCTAAATCTGGTTTTAAACTCAGGCCCTCCTCACTCGAGGGCCAGTGCTTCTTCCATTACACTACCTAACTACCCCAGGTTCTGCAGTTTTAAGAATTCAGTAGTATGCTAAAGGAAAATTAGTTTTGTCCCGACCCTTTAAAAAGTCTGTTGAGAAAGCTAGCTAGATAGTTCACCATCCCAGGAGTCAGGTGGAGTCGAGTTCAAATGGAGCCTCAGACACTTAATAGGTACTAGCTGGGGAAATCACATGACCTGATCCAGGTAAGACCCTAGATAAGTCACTTATCCTCAATTCCCTGGCAAAACAAACAAAAAATATTAGTTGAGAAATAGTTCAGTATATTTATAATTTTTTAAATGGCTTAGTGCAAAGTTAATGAAGTTCCTATGAAATCAGGAATAATTGATGATACATGAAGATAATGTGATAGATCTGTGAAGAATAAAGAGAGAGTAAATGTGACAGTTGAGAATAGGGTATGTTATGAAGTATTTCTAGGCAATCAAGGAAAAGGTGAATGTTTTATATGTGACCTGTGAAGATCTGAGAAAGAATCTACTGGACAGAGAGAAAGAAGCTGGGGATGAACTTCTCTCTTGTGAGAGTTATTCTGAGGGTTTTTGTTGTTTTAATGTGAGTCCCATTTATCAATAATTATATATTTAATCTAGACAAATAAAAATGATTAGTATTGGAGAGGATTGGTGGATTGGGCTAATTAAGTAATAAGAAAGTCAAATAAAGATTCCAGTTTTATCAATGAGAATTGACCCATAAAACTGATAAAGAACTCAGAAGGATAAGATTAAATATAAAGCAGTGAGTCAAGTAATAGGCTGAGATTGGGTGCCCTACTACTAATTAAGGTGATTAGATTCTATATTATTATCTATTACATGTGGGGACATGTTTTCCAACTGCTACATTTATAGTTACTTTGCACATAGTTGCATGTATATATGCTAACTTTCTTGATTAAAAAGTAAGCTCCTTGAAAACATAGTTACATTTTGTTCATAACAGATACTTCATAAATATTGTAGATTAATTTAATTGATTGCCAGAAGTATAGGCAATACCTTTTTCATTGTGACTGCATTACTCTAGGGAAAACATAATAGTATTTGTTTTTAGTTGTATCCAACGCTTTATGATGCCATTTGGGCTTGGCAAAGATACTGGAGTCATTTGCCTTTCTCATTGTTTTTTCCAGCTTATTTTACAGATGAGGAAACTGGGACAAATAGGATTTTATGACTTGTCCAAGGTCACACAACTAATATGTATCTGAAGCCAATTTTGAATTAAGGTCTTCCTGGGTGGTGTGATGGTGGTTATGGTCATGGTCCTGATGGTGTGGAACAAGAAGCAGCTTTCTCCAACTAAACCAGGGGATTGTTCAGACATAGTCTGAGTTTGCCACTGCTATTAGGGCACACCTTCATTAGGCTTCAGAATGTCATCCATTCAGTTTTTTCCTTAAAAAAAGCTTTGAGAACAAATCCTATGAATCAGGAACAAATTTTGATTTTCAGAGAAGGCTTACTTGTGATTTTCCCTCATTCCCTTCTATCACTAAGGCCTCAGATGAAACTGTGAAGGACATGCAATCTGTCTTTAGGGCTCCCTGTTTTTCCATCTCTCCAAAGGATATTTATAAAGTGAAAAAAACAAACAAACCAGGTCTTGGATATTGAGCCCCAAGTTCAAATCCCATCTCTGACATTTATTAAATTTATGATCATTTGTCCTCTCTGCATTTCAGTTTCCTCATCTGTCAGATAGGAACAATAATATTCTTATGGCTTCCATGAAATAGTACATCTCATTGTCTGGATTCTAAACCCACTTTTGACACTTACTAGCTATCTTCCTTCACTTATCCTTTGTGAAATTCACTTTCCTCATCTGTCAAATGGGAATTATAATACCAATATTAGCTACCTCACAGGATTGTTGTGAGACTTAAATAAAGCAATACATATACTTTGCAAACCCTAAAGCACTATAGAAATGTGAGGTATTATTTTATTTTATTATTTTATTATCTACTTTGAAGGACTGTGATTAAGTATTTGAACTATTATTACATCTAAGTGAACTAATAATGTAATTTCAGGGCAGATTCCAATGCTGTTCCAAATCCTTCCTTGCCCTTTAGCTGAAATTCCACCAAGAACATCAACTATTTAGGCTAAGATTTTGATGCCTGTTAATCTGCAAATACTCCGGGAGAAACATTGTCTTAAACTATTGTCAGTCTCTTGTACTGCAGCCAGAAGATAGTTGGGTAGATGAGTGGGGAGTCTTCAGGAGAGGTGACATTATAGGAAACAAAGAATGAAAATCACAGTGGGTTGGAAGCACCAAAGATGAACATTGTTTCTTACAATGTTGTTGGGCTAGCCCTACCTCCAGTGTAAGGCTTTTGCTTTGTGATCTCTTCCCTGGAAGTGTTTTCTTCCTGATCCTTGATGTCCTAGAAGCTCCTCCTCCCCACAGTGGAGTACCCTCCTCTGCTGGCCTTGGAGTAGTTAAAAGGGCGGGCTGTTCTCTGGGTCCTCTTTCTCTCCCCTGAGATTGACCTGCATTTACTATGCTTTATTGCAGTTGCCCCAAAGACTGAGCAAACATATTCCATGCTTAACATGTATCTAAATCCATTCATTCTTGGAAAAGCTATCAGTTGTGACAAGTAAGGGGACATCCATTTTAATTATAGAAAGAGACTTCCTTATCAATTATTTATTAACTACAGAAAACAATATACACATAAAAAAGAAAAAATTATCTTGTTCTGCCAATTCATCTGTGCAAGGCTAAACTCCTACAGCATATAGACCTTTAACTCATTCTGTGGGATTTTGTGTAAATACTCTGTGTGTATATGTATGTGTATATATATATATATGTGTGTGTGTGTGTGTGTGTGTGTGTGTGTGTGTTTATAGGAGTGTATGGGTGTGGTATGGGTGTGTATTATACATATACTCCTTTACTAGAGTGTATAGGAGCAGAAAATGTCAATTTTTTTTTATCTCTATCAGTATATAGAATATACCTGACTACACGTTAGGTCTTTAGTTAATATTCATTGTTAATGAATATATTAATTTAAAAGAAGAAATTTTAAAAAATTAATATGCTTGCTGAGGGAACATAACATTTAAAAAAGCAAAGAAAAATTATTTAAACAGCTGATTTGGGTAATATGTATGAAAAAAGTATGACTCCTATTTTTAAAAAAACTAAATTCAATCTGGCTTATAGAACCAAATGAAATAACTTGAAGAACTGAGGGAATAATTTAGATTAAAAAACAACAATACCAACAAAAATTCTCCTGAAATATACAAGTGATCTAGGTAAAAGGTTTGTTTTGGATTTGTATTATCCAGCATTTGATTCAAAGGATTTAGAACTGGAAAGACCTTAGAACTGTCTACTTCAGTTTCTTTATTTAATAGATGAGGTACCTTTGAATTAGAGATTTTAAGTGATTTATTCAAGGTCACTTGGGGGCAAATTTCATCTTCAAACACAGATATCTAAACCATCCCCATATGAATTAACTTAACTTTGCATATATAGATAGTATTCCTGTTTTTCAAACAGGTGTGTGTGTGTGTGTGTGTGTGTGTGTGTGTGTGTGTGTGTGTGTGTAGGAGTAGGAGTGTTCATAGACCTCAGGGTCCCATAGCGCTTGGTTCTGAGATAACATCACTCATTAGAGGAAATTCTTCCTGGATTACGTCTTTAGAAACCATGGTATGGGGACATCACTCAGCACTATATACTTTAATTAGATAGAAGCAATTTCAGTTGAAAAAGAGGCTGGCAGTCTCACAAGGTATATCAAGACTTAGAATCACCATGGGTAAAGGCTTCAAAGCTAAAAAATATGAATATAGATAGGGAAGATGTGGAAAGAGGAAAAGGTAGCCAGATCATACATAGCAAACATACAGTGTGGATCTAAATAGCAGAAATGAAGGAGACATCAAAGGTACAAAGAAATATTGCAAGAAGATTTCTCTTCCATTCCTGAGATAAGTTAATAGACATTCCCAAAACTGCTGCAGGAAGAGAAATAATATCTAACATCTTTCCAGGTATATACTAATGTGTAATTTTGCTATGTTGTAGAGACAGAAGAGTTAACTGGGAGTCAACTAGTATTCAAGAGATACTTTGGAAATGTCAACCATCTATGAATGGATGCCAGGAGTATTTGATATTTTATCTAATTCCTTGTTGTTGTTTTGCCAGTGTGTTTTAATTAAATATCTTTACATTGAATAAACAAGCTATTTAGATTGGTCTGGTCAGAGTAATATTGGTGGGGGCTCAGAGCTATGATTTAAAATAAATCTAAATACAAACAATAGCATTAAATCAATCATGACAGAAATGGTGGTCCCATTAAGGGGATTTCAGGTTATACAAGCAACAATTTATTTCTCAATTTATAAAACTCTAGGAAAATTTAAAGATGTTTTCAAAGGGAGAAATTAATCTAAAAGCAAGACAGATCTCAAGCCACCTCATTAAATTTAGATGATATTTATAGATATTACCAAGGATTTAGAGTATGGAGTATAGAACAAAGGTAAAAGAGTCAGAATGAACTTCTAAACTTCAGGCTATATACCACTATGGTTGAAAGGAGAAAATAGACTGCACAGTTCCTGGAATTTACCTGCAGTACCACATTATCTTGTGTTAGCTACAACAGTTCTCCACTCAGGTATTCACATAAATTTCCCTCAATCTTGTATTTCACTGGATAGCAGCTTATACTCCTTCCTTCCTTCCTTCCTTCCTTCCTTCCTTCCTTCCTTCCTTCCTTCCTTCCTTCCTTCCTTCCTTCCTTCCTTCCTTCCTTCCTTCCTTCCTTCCTTCCTTCCTTCCTTCCTTCCTTCCTTCCTTCCTTCCTTCCTTCCTTCCTTCCTTCCTTTCATTCTTTCATTTTTTAAAAAAGTAAAAAGCAAGGAATAAAAAAGTCCCTAACTCTTAAATGGAGCAAAAATAAAAAAGAAACCACTGTGGCTGGTTTGGAAATGAGATCTTGCAACTCAAAAATGAAACTACAGCTGTATGTGATATTTGTTGTAAGAAAAAGAATTCTATTCTACCATACAAAAAAAATAATGGATATTTTCAAGATTCTACACACAAAAAACTGAGAAGATAATATTGCTTCTTTTTACTTAATTCAGTATCATTAAACTGAGGATTTCAAAGCATTTCCCATCAAAAGGGGAGAAAAGACAGATGCAGAACTCTTGTACACAGTAAACAGAGATTGTTTACAATATACAAAATATAGAGTTGAAAACTGACAATATTCATTTTCTATACAGCTACCAAATCCTTCCTCTGCAGAGCAGTCAAAATAATTTTTCCTTAACATAGGTCTACCCCATGCCATTTCCCTGCTCAAAAACTGTCAACAACTTCCTATTATTTCCAAAATGAAATACATACTCTTCAGACTAGCATTTAAAGCTTTCTATAGCCAGGCTTCAAATTACCTTCCCAATCATTTCATAATACTTCTCTTCAAGCATTACATTACAGTTAAACTGGACATGCAAGGATAACTACTTCTAATAGCTAACATTTACACAGCACTTACTATATGTTAGGCACTGTACAAACATTATTTCAATTGAACCTCACCACAACTCTGGGAGATAGGTGCTATAATTATCTCCATTTTTCAGATGAAGCAAACTGAAGCAGGCAGAGGTTAGGTGGTAGGGTCATACAATTAGTAAGCATCTAAGACCAGAATTAAATTCAGTTCTTCCTGACTCCAGGGCCAGCAGCCAGCATCTCTGTCACATTGAAGTTTTGCCCTGTGTCTCTCCCTCATCTCTTGCTTTTGAGCATTTGTTCTGACTTTTCCCCATGCCTGGAATGTACTGTTCCCTGTTCTATACTTTTTAGAATACTTTTCCCCCCATGGTTTGGCTTAGGTACCCCTTTCTCTATGAACCACTCTTCCACCCAGTGCTCTCTCCTTCCTCACAAGAATCTGTTTGCATGTTTTATCTTCCCAGCAGAACATAAGTTTCCTGAGAGCAAGAATTCTTTTCTCTGTATCCTCAATGACCACCCAGCAATACTTTCCTACACATAGTTTGTATTTAATAAATGGTTTATTGAATTGGATTGGATAGGATTGGATTGAATTCAGAAAATGATATGGATGGTTCTATGTGATGCTTGGTCTTATATAGGCAAGGTTAAGCACAGTGTATAAGATGTAGTAGGCACTTAATAAATGCTTGTTAACAATTGACTAAGACTTTTTATTTTTTATTTGTACCTTTGACTGTATGTTTTCTGAGATGTAGAAAGACAGAGCACTGAAATCTCTCGTGTTTTCCTGGATAACTTTGTTTCCTTGGAGATTACAGATTATGCTCCCTGGGAACTTCTGAAAATGGACCTTCAGTGTAATAAAGTATACTTTTTTGCCTAAGAAAAAGACACATAGTAGGTCTGTCCATTCCTTATTTTACAATATTTTCAAGGACTTTTGGTGAAATATCTGAGAGGTGAAGTATTTCAAACATGTTTTACATGATCACATATGGAAGAAAAAAAACAACAACCCAGCTTTGCCCTAAGTTTGTGGTTTTGCTTTTAATGGCCTCACAATTCAGTTTCAAAAACAGGCAAAAGTAACTGGATCACTAAAGAAAGAATATATTTTCACAAAAGCACAGATTTCTGAGCTGCAAGAGACCTTAGAGTTCATTGAATCCAATCCCTTCATTTTATAGATGAGGAAACAGAGGTCTGGACGGGGAAAGCCAATTGTCTCAGGTAGCATTTGAAATGACACAGTCAGGACTCCAAACAAAGCCCTCCCTGAATGCTTCCTTCTTTCCAAGGTACCCAGCTCCCTCCATTCTACATAAGCTTTTTTCCAATTTTCCATTCCTAGTATAGATTATTTCGATGGAATCTCCCAAAAAAACTTCAAGAAGGAGGTCCCCAAATTCAGACATACAGTTGTAAAAGAAACAACAATTTCAAAGGAACACACACACACAGAGGCTGCAAAAAACTGTTTGGTCTCTGCTATTATATACATATATATATATTTTTTTTTTTTTTTTGCTGAAAAATTAAGCCTGAAGCCTTTAAGATCTTTTTTGTTAGAACTTTCTAACTGTATCATAAATCTTTTATTAACATTTGGTATTATACTAATTAAAACTGTTCTCTGTATGTATTATTAATTTCTCTAGCACTTCTTGCTGGGGTGATGTTTTTAGCTGGCTAAGCAGAATGCACCACAGTAAATAAGGAGAAACTCATTTCCAGACAATTAGGCTTGCAGAAAAATAAGTCTGTTAATGGAAGGCATGATGATTACAAATTTTACCTAAATAAACAGGGTATCTTAATGGTAACTCTTCAAGCTAAGTAAACAGATTGGTGTGATAATGTCCTAAGCAATACTTAAGTGTAACGGTTTAATAAATTGGTAAATTACTCATTTCATCTTAGAACAAAATGGTAATACTGTAGTAATAACCTAGTATATATTCTGTAAATATGAAGCATTATCACTTTCGCTCTGCAGAAATCATCACAGTGATATGTCAGCATTGATCTAAAACTGCAGCATTTTATCTCAAGTTTATTACCCATTTTTGAGAATCGCTGAGATTTTCAGAGCATAATAGCAATAAAAGAAGAATTTAAAAAGCGCTTAAATGTGCATAAGTTAATCAGAGGTATCCTCGGGGGGAAAAGGAAATTTGGTAAAACATGAATTATAAGCATCATTTAAACTTACTTTGGACACTAGAGATAATAAATGGCACCATAATTTAGAAATAGCTTTTAACATCAATGACTGTAAGTACCACTTTACTGTTCATAAGAATTGCAAAGCAATGGTGCTGAGGCCAATTTTATTAGCCATTTTTTTCTTTATAAAAGCAATCCAACCATTTCCACCACTGAGTAGACAGGAACAAGAGTTACGTGCTAATATGCAAAATGCATTTAAGTTTTTTGAAATAGAGAATAATAAATTGTACCAAAAGATGCTGCCTGGAGACAAATGAATGATCATTTAAAGAGAATAAGGCTTTCTCAGAGTTTACATATTTGGGGAAACTTGATAAAAAAAAAAAACCAACAAATTGTTCATACATTTTCCCATTTGCACTAGAATGCCTCTGTGCTTTCAAATCAGGAGCATGAGGCTATAAATTGTAACGATTGTGAGATGCTGCAACAAGAATATATATATTTTTTTTCTTGCAAATTGCCACCATTGACAAATCATTTCTTAACTATATGAAGTACATGATCAAGTTGTCTTCTAGAATCTTATTGCAACTAGTGACTTTAGGAATTGCCATAAAATAGTTAAGTTTGTGGGAAGGTGGCCAACGTAGAGGTGGAGGAGAGAAGGGGAGAAGGAAATTCATAAAAGAAAAGGATTTTGTAGTCAGAAGACGTGAGTTCAAATCTTGATTCTGCCTTTTATTGCTTATATGACTTTGTGTCAATAATTTAACTTTTGGGGGAGTCTGTTTCCTCATCTCTAGGAGGGTTATTCTTTCTAGCTCTAAATCTATGACATTTGATCAATCAGTCCTCAATATTTAATCATAACTTATTGAATACTGTAATATGTATTGCATTTTGGGGAGGGGGGAGAGAGAGAGAGAGAGAGAGAGAGAGAGAGAGAGAGAGAGAGAGAGAGAGAGAGAGAGAGAGAGAGAGAGAGAAAGAGAGAGAGAGAGAGAGAGAGAGAGAGAGAGAGAGAGAGAGAGAGACAGGAGAAAAATACTTCTTGTCCTTGAGAAATTTACAGACTATTTAATTAAGGTTTGGGGGTAGGTAAAAGATAAAGTTCATAAATAAGAAAATAGTCAATTCAAGGATATTGTTCAGAATTTAATTACAAGATTCAAGAACTTGGGTTTTAATTGCTATTTGATTGAAATATATAATTTGCTCTTTTATTTTGAGGTACAGTTGTAGCAAAATCTAGTTGGAGGTTTTTACAGAAACAATTTTTATCTTCCTATATCTCAAAAAAAATTTTTTTAGATAAACTTTTAAAATAGCCTTGGGTATCCAAGATTATCTTCTTATTGGTCCAAGAAGTTAAGTTGACATAGACTAGGATCATTTTGTGGAGGAAACTTCCAGTATAACTACAATCAGTTCAAGTCCTACAACAAATTATGGCAGCAAAAATCATGAAATATTCACTTACTTGAGGTAGATAAGAAATTGGAAAGGACTATGTAGTAGTTTCTATTTTGACTAATTATTCTTGCTAATTAGATTCTAAGCTATTTTCTATGCTGGTGAAGGTTTAAAGCATTGCCAGTATCTTCTAAAACTAATGCCCCAGTTGTCCTGTCTAATTGTGCCTCTATACTCCAAGATTTTTGGTTGGAGTGAGAAGATGAACCCATGTTCTTTTCTGAGATCCAGTAAGTCTGAAAATTATTACCTCCCTGCTATTTGCTGAATCCTCACTATAGAAACAATTTGTTCTCTTCTGAAAGGCTAAGATGGTACCTTCCTCAAGTTCCTACTAACCTGGTTGTATATTGTTTGTGTTTTTAATAAGCAGGAAAGATGGAATTCATTGGACATGTCTTTCCATACAGGCAGTGTGCATTAGAATTTTCAAGTGTGGAAGAAAATTGTTATTCTCAGTACTTTTAAAATCACTGGTGAATGTATATCAATTATATAAAGATCCTACCATACTCAAGGCAGCATGCTATATATTTTTTGTAATACCTTTCTTCCAAAGAACCTATGCACTAATCATTTATTCCATAGAACATCATCATCACGCATAATACTCTGCTTCTTAGCTTATGGCTAATAAGTAGGCAGTCCCTCAATCCCTATGGTTCTGAAGAGAAATAAGTACCCATGGTCCATTTTGACATTGTCCAAAAGATAAAGGATAAGGCATGATAGCAATAATAATAAAAATACAACCCAGGGACAGTGTTTTGGGGTTTATATCTCAAGTTACTTTTGAACAACGCATTTAAATTCTTTCTGAAGGGTACATGATACAGAATGCAAGAAGCTGCTTGACTAAATAACTGGGAATTCCTCAGGGAAACGTTTCCCAACTCAGAATGGCCAAATGGGGTTAGTAGACCAACTACTCATGGTTATGAGGCAGTTGACCCAGAGAGCATGTGGCCTTAGAGTAATGATCTCACAGGGGTTTGGGGTTGGGGACCATGGCAGAGAGAGCTGAGTCAGCCCTGCCCTTTCCACTCACTTCCTGGAATATCTAGAGTTTAATTTTCCTAAGTCTGTAAAGGCTAAGGAACAATAGATCCAGGAAAATTCAGCCATATGGAGCAGATTCTATCATAGTTTCCAAGTACATGGCTAAAGATCAGTGAGAACTTTCTTAGCAAACTGGGCTGATTAAATGGTTAGGGAGCAGACAATGCTTATTGGATGTCTGGTCACACTGGTGACTTCTTTACTTCTGATGCCTTCATGGATTGGCTTTAATGTGTTCAGTAAGTTCTATTATCTGCAGTCTGTGGAGAGGCAGCATGATTGTTAAAGAATGGATTTAGCAAGACCTGGATTTCAAGTCCATCCTCTGGCATCTGCTGCTTTTGTGAGCCTGGGAGAGTCATTTTTCTGCTCTGTCCCCTAGGCTACTCTAAAACCATTATGTTGATTTAACAATTGTCAATCTGAATTGATAGAAAGAATTCACTACACCAATGAAATCATAGGTTTGAACCACCCCTAAATAGCTTGCCTTTTAGTAAACGTCAACTGTGTTTTGCGTCTTCTTTTTCCATTTTGACCAGTCTCAAAGTTGACAAAAAAGGGGAAAAAAAGCCAAATGACAAATGTTGAAGGGAGTAGAGGTGGGGTGGAGAATGGTCATAATTATGCAGTATTGGTGGACCTGTGAACTGGTCCAACCCTTCAGAAAATAAATGTAGAACTACATGTCAAATTTTATTAAATTATCACTCATAGATATAACCAAAAGAAATGAAAGAAAGAGGAAAAGGAGCCATATGCATAATATATTTATAGTAACTTTTTTTTTTTTTTTTTTTGTACAGGCAAAACTAAAACTTGAGGAAGTTCCTATCAAGAAGAAAATGGCTGAACAAATTATAGCATATGAATATGATGGAATACTCTTGTGCTGTAAAAAATGATAAAGGGGTCAGTGTCAGAGAAAAGTGGGAAGATTTGTATAAATTGATGTGGAATGAAGAAGCAGAGCAAGGAGAACATTTTATATGGTAACAACGATATCAGAAAGATAACTTCAGAGACGTGGAGTGAAATTGGAAGAGAGAAGAGAAAGAAACATGCTAATTGAAAAAAAAATGTTTAAAAAATACTGCTCCTCCCCTGTTTTCTTGCAGTTCTCCTTCCCATGTGTCCATGATAGTAGCTATTTGTTCCATGAATGGCACTAGACCTTGTCATTAGGTCAGGTCTTGGTATTAGGAGAAGAAAGGGAGCTTGATTATCTTTAGTATATTCCACCCCAGTATTACCTCCATTCAGTTGTGTGTCTCTTCTGGAGAAAGAGTGACTCCTAAGTTGGGTTATGGGAGGAGACCAAGAGCCATTGAGCTCCTTTGGGGAAGAGGGAGGGGGACAGCTATGAAGGGAGAGTTGGAGATTACAGATCTATCAATGAGACAATTAGTTTGATCATTTCAATATTGCATTTTGAAAATAAAAGCCATAAAACTTGCACAGCCTGTAATGTATCTGCAGAAGGTCTAAAGACCTTTTAAGGGAATCAAAATTCTCACTTTCCATTTAAGAATTTGAGTTGTTATTGTTTTTAAAACATCTCTAACAAGAATTTAGCACAGAGAAACTTCTCCAGTCTAGAAATCTCTAGGATAGATTGTGTGTGTGTGTGTGTGTGTGTGTGTGTGTGTGTGTGTGTGTGTGTGTGATTTATTTTTCAGATACCCAGACACCCAATTCCTGCTCTTTTCATTTACAGCTTCTACAAACATTTTTCTCCACTCACCCCCACAGGCCTCCATCAGTCTTTGCAAAAGGCAGTTAAATTTACCCTTAATAACTGCTAGGCAGTACGGTTATAATCTCTCGAAGCAACAGAGGAAGCAATTCTCAAGGTTCTTCTCTTCAGAGAGTCTGAGATTAAGAAACGATTTTGGTCCAGAGTTTAAAGTCAGTGGAAGACATTTAGGTTTACATGTTATTTCCCCATTCCCAGCTATATAAATTCAAAGACTGTTACAGCTCTCATCCTCTTTTATAGGTGAGAAAATTGAGATCCAGAGAGTTTAAGTTACCTGCCTGATGTCACACAGCTAGTTAATGACAAGGTTGAGACTAGAAAGAAACTATTAAGTGTCCGCATCCCCAGTCCGGCGCATTCTGTATCACAAATTTATCGAACAACGAGTTCATGGAGTAGGAAGGGACCTCAGACATCATAGGATTGCAGGATTGGAGCTGAATTGAGCCTGAGAAGCCATCTTGTTTCACCCAGTTATAAAATGAAGAAATCAAAGCTCAGAGATTGAAGTAATTGGTTGAAGTAAGATCACACATTTACTAAGTAAGTGATGGATGGAGCTAAATAGGAACCCAGATCTTTTACCTCCAGATCCAGTATTCTTGTCCTGCTGCCTCAGGATACATATAAACATAAATGCAGTGTGTTCCTTATTGCCTAGCTAATTTTATTTATTTATTTATTTATTTGCCGGTGTCCGAGTGAGAAAGTATTTCTGCCTTTGTCTTAGACAGGTAGTTATCTATGGATATTAACAATTGCCCTTGGGAGGCAGGCTGGGGTGGGCTGGGGTAGGAGGCTAAGAATCTGAGCTGCATAACTCCAGGCTAAGGACAGCGGCACTCCACACTTTGAATTCCAGTGTTCTACCCCTGACATACTGACTTGCTAGAATCTAGCTCATTTTCCTCCCCTATTTTCTGATTCTGATAAGATCTAGGAAGCTCCTAGTTCAAACTCCTCGGGGTTTAATGAGACGATAAATTGCTGGAAAAAAAAAATTAATAGAAAAAAAAAAGCCCACTAAACTAAATGATGTCTGCCTTGTTCTGCCTTTAACAAAGCCTGAAAGATGTAAAAGGCAGAAAAGCCAGGATGTAGCATTACTTCCCCAAAACGAAACGGTTCATCTAGAAATCCTATGTTCATTTTTACACGGCGAAGCAGTTACCGGACATATTACTGGCAGCTTGGGGAAGGCTATGTCCAGGAGGACATTGACAGTTTTCGTTTGTGGTTAAATTTGCCACCTGGCGATACCTTTACCGAGAGTTTATATGCAAATTCCTTTTTTTTTTTTTTTTTTTTTTTTTTTTTTTCCCTTTTTTGAGAAGAATTGAAATTTGAAGACCCTTGGTGATTTTTTTCTGTAACGATTACTTTCGTCATGCTTTTCTAGCGGTTAGCACTCTAGCAAATTTTAATTTACGAAAGGAGCCAGCGAAGTGACTCGAGGAGAACTACTTTTGCTCTCTAATATTGCACCCACATCTCCTGGTCCTTCACTTCTTCCATCCGAAGTCATCCCAAAGGCTCTTTGGCTTCTTCTTTCGAAGCCCAAATCAGAGTCACGTGGCGCACCCGACTAGGGGTACGGCGGGTGAGGAGAGTTAACTTGTTTCTCCAGCACCGACCTTCTTGGGGATCAGCGCTGTCTAAAAGAGGCAAAATCTGCGAAGCTTTTTTCCGCCCGAGAATAACTGGGTGATAACGAATTGCCCTTATTCCCAAACAATGACTCGGAGGAAGATCAACTGAAAATTTCTCTGCTAGGAAATTAAAAACAAAAACAAACAAAAAAACAAACTTAGAGAACTCGACCGCTCCAGGGGAGCTTTCGTGAGCTCGGGAGGTAACTCGTTGGAGCGGGACTGAGTCAAGGAGCTGGGAGTCAGAGTTAACCCCGCACGTGCGGTTGGTGCGTCCAGGCCCCACCTGCCTAAGGAACAGTCAGTCAGTGTCCTTCTAGGTGCTCCGGGTTAAAGCGAGAAAGTCGACGTAAATATCCCCACGGAAGGGACTCGGCTGATGTGGGGAATCAAGCCTCCTCTCTTTTGTGTTCTCGGGATCGGAGAAAATCCGTGGACCGAAGCAAAGTCCTTTCCACAAGCTCAACCCACACCGGATTCAGGGAGCCTTCTCGAGAGCTCTGTAGTTCCTCGCTACCAGCTGGCTTGAAGCGGGTGGGCTCACGGCAGCGTTTGCCTTCACGCCCCCATTTCCGAAGCCGCCCGGCCTGGGGTCACACACGGTTGAGAGTCCAAAGCAGCATCCCAGAGACTTAGGGCTCTCAGCGCCCAGGAACAAATGGGGCTGTGAAAAACTCTTCGATCTTTTCTTTGCCTCAGCTTTCTTATCTGTAAAATGGGGGTGGCCTTAGGGGAGTAGAGAAACTTCATTAAGAAATTCAATGGGAAGAAGGCATAGGAGGACAAGGAACAGACTAGGCAGGGAGGTTCAATCAATTATACTGCCTCTCTCCCCTCACCCAAAATTTCGAATTTTCTCCTTTCTGTCTCCAACCCCATAATAACTACAAGAAACACAAATAAACACCACCAAAGCTTTAAACTGGCTTTCGTTACAGTTCGCATTGTACACGGGTGGAGTGGTAAACTGATCCATTAGTAGTTACTAGTAGGTCACTCGCTGATGGCGTGGCCCTTACTGCTCCTTTCATGGGAAGATTCTCGGGAGAACGCTCATATGGGACCTTGATAAAAACCTTCGTCTGAACTCCTTCTTCCAGGGAGCTCGAGACCAACTGCAAATACAAGAGGGATTTATGGACTCCTTGGAGTTTTCCAGGGAGAAAGGCATAGGAGTTTGGGATGAAGAGGGAGCTGGCTACTGAGGACTACCACTGGCTGACACGCTTCCATTTGCCTAGTCACACTCCTAATTTCAAGCAGATCTCGTCCAGGTGTCTTTTACTATGCTGTGTCTAGTTCCCTTTCCTGTAAACGCAAGTCTGGGAAGTTTCTCTCTCTCTCTCTCTCTCTCTCTCTCTCTCTCTCTCTCTCTCTCTCTCTCTCTCTCTCTCTCTCTCTCTCTCTCTCTCTCTCTCTCTGTCTCTATTTCTGTGTGTGTGTGAGTGTGTGTGTGTGTGTGTGTGTGTGTGTGTGTGTGTTTGTGTGTGTATCCTGGGGCATATTACGGGATATACTAGCCAGGAAAAACAATCAAAGGTTTTAGACTAGGTTCTCCAAAATCTGTGAGGGAAAAGAAGCTCATCCCTTAAAATCTACCTTCACCGCCTCCCTTCCTGAATCGCTACCACTCCCTCCTTTCCAAAACACACACACATTCCCTCTACCAATTTGTGGAAGGGGAGCAAGGAAGACCACCTTTGGTTATATTCAAGAATTGGCTAAATAAATCCCACACTTTCCCCCAAGCAAATCACTCCTCGCTTCTTTCCCGGCTCTTAGGAGCATCCTAGAGCACACTGGGCTGGGGTGGGGGGAAGAAGGCCCTCGAAATTCTCAGCAGGGACAAGGGTTTTGCCTCCTTCTCCCTTCTGCTCTGGGAAGCGACGTCTAATTCCGAGAACCTTCCCTAATCTAAGCTGCGGCTGTAGTTGCCCAGCGCGCCTCAGCTTTATTACATATCCCATTGGGGGCTGTCAGATCTCAGAAGCTGAAGGATTGCGAATTCAGGGAGGGGATGCGCAGCTCTATTTTCCCCCGAAGCGTCACCACTCCCGGAATAATTGCCACGAGTTTGCGGGTAGGGGGTGGTAGTAGCGATTGGGAAGTGATGGAGAACCGGTTCCATCCAGTTCAGTGAAGTGCCAAACATTAGGGAAGCGAGCGGCAGATACCATCCTTTTTTCACCAGCTGACATCAGAGTCCTTAATTGTATCCCTGAATCTGCACACCACTCTTGATTCTCCTCGAATCATTGCAATCTCCCACCACCAAATGTTTCCTCCCTAGCGACAGACCCTCTCCGCGCTTCCTCTCCTCCCACTTTCTAGAAGTATTTCGGAAAATCCACTTTCAGGGAGGCTCCCCGTGAGGGTGTAGTCCTTCCGTTATTACAAATCGATGTAGCCTCTCCTCGAGTTTTTTGCTCCGGCCTAATTTAGAATTGGGGGAGGAGGAGCCAAGAAATTAGAATTAGAATGAAGGAGATTGAAGCACACAACTCCATCTCTACTTCCCGCCGGAGGCGGAACCCTATCAGAGAAGAAAAGGGTGGAAAGGGTCTCGACCTCGGAATGTCTGGCTCCTAGAAAAAGCGGGTGACTTCTGGGGACCCCAGCCTCGAGTAGGCCTCCGGACTGACTCTGAGATGCAGTTGCCTCACATCACATTAGCTTGATTTCGTTCCCTGAAGATTCCAGCCAACGTAGTTCTTAGTAAAGGGGAATAAGTGGGATAAACCCCGTACAGCTCAGAGAGAAAATGGGAAGATAGAAAATAATCTCACCTAAAACGACAGAAAAAATACGAAGCCCTCAATCCTACCTTCCCCACACTGAATTCAACTGGACCCTAAAATACAACCTCAGTAAGGCGACCCGCCCCAGGGGCCAGGGACTCAGTTGCCTTCCTTCTCAGAGGCAGAAGGGTGAGGCCTTGGGATCTTGTTGGGAACTGGGGACGGTCTACGAAAAAGTTCTCGTTTTGAGATATTGATGATACCCCATCCCCGGACATTTCCATAGTTTTCTTTCTAGAGCGTAATTTTATTTTCTTTTAAAGCGCGGCTTTAAGCGGAGCTCTAAAATGTCGGCGGAGATTGGCTGAGGGTGGAGCAACATGCGACGTCCCTCAGGGGCGTGGGTCCGTCGGTCCTCGGGTATTTTAGGATTTGGGTTCTTTGAGATCCCGAGCCGCGGTTGATTTCATATACCCGGCCCGGAAGAGGGTGTCGGAAAGGAGGAATCCACTTCATTCGATCTTCTCTCCTGGATGCTCAGAGAGACACGCCCCAGACAGGTCCAGAGTGCAAACGTTGAAAGAAGGCCGCACCGATTTCCCGGATCTAACGAAAGTCAAGTATCCGAAGAATACGGGATTAAAGCCAAGCGCGGAGTATTCGGGAAGTAGGGAGCTGGTTTTTCGAGGAGAAAGGTTGAGAAGGTGGGAGGCACCCACAGAGAGCTCAGTAGGGGGTTGACACTTGTCTAGGAGAGACCATTTGGGGGACAGTAGCGCTGAAACCCCAGAAAAAAGAGAAAAAACAAGAAGAGGCGCAGGGAGAAGAAAGAAGGAAAAGAGAAAAAAAAGTGAACAAAAGTGAATGGGGAACAAGAAGAAGGAGAGTCCTGAGACCTCGCCATCGACACATACTGTTAATAACTGGGAAAGTATCCAACACAAAATAGCAATGGCTAGTTAACCGACGCTAATTCTGGTTTACCCAGATTCTGAAAGACACTGTCTTCTGTGTGCTCAGGGAAAACAAACAAAAATCCTAAGTTATGGTGACTGGAGCGGAAGTCTACAACTCCCCCACCTGTTTTGAGAAGGTTCTTCTGCAGATGCTGAGACGTTCTGCTACAATCTCCAAGTGCAAGAAAAGGTCATTCTGGAGGGTTTTTGGATTCCCCACGCTTCTCCTCTGCCTTCCTTATGTGTCCGAAATCTTTGGGACTATGGGAACGTAACTATACGCCTAACATCCATCCACATTCGAAGTTCTTGCCGAAGATCAACCGCTTTAAGATACTGGGAGGTGCAACCATAGTTTTATGTTAAACAATGACCACGGCCTGATCCTCCCCAACCGACCCGACAGAGGGAAGAAGAATAAAGGGAAGGGGAGGGAATGAGAAAGCAGAGAACGCTTGTTTTCTCCTGCCATCCTCGTGTCGGCTCCTGGAAGCAGAGGACAAAGGCCAGAGAGACACTGACCACTCCCAGCCAAAGACTGGAAAAGGAGGAAAGCCGCTAGATTTTTTTGATCTTCTCTCTCCCCTTTTCCCTGAGCCCTCTCCACCCTTCCCCAGACTTGGCCACTTTTTAGGGATAGACTGGCACAAGAGCACTTGCGAGGCTCCTAATCGGAGACAGTGGCTGAGGTGGGCCTTAACACCCAGAACTGATCAGCTTGGTCGCTTTAACCAACGTTTACAGAAGCATCTTCCACAACTTATCTTTCTCAGCTATCCAATTCAGCCGACCCATCCCACTCTCTAAAGACACACTCAAGACTTCAAGATGCTGAGAAAGGAGGAAAGATAACCGGTGATCGGACTGGGGAACTACTCCGAAGAACAGCTCCAGGGACTCTCACCCTTTAAGTGCTGGTCACATCGGAGCCAGTGGAGACTTCCATATGCAAAGCCGCTTCTTCCTTGGAAATCCAAATCCCTCTATCAATTTTTTGCCTCTCGGCCTAGAGTCCACAAGTGCGAGATCATCACTTATCTAGCGCTAGAATATAATCTTCCTACACCATTCCTTCTTTCCCTAGTGGTCGGCTTTACTCCCCATGGTTCGGCTTCAGAGTTCAGGCCTGCCCGCAGATTCCTGCACTATCGAGTCTCTTTCCCAAAATTTCTCCTAGGCTTCTTTCTCTTTCTAGTAGCCTCTGAGGATATCAGGACTCTCCAGCCTCTGACCCCAACCGAGCTTGAGCTCAAAAGAGGGAGATGGTGGCACTAGACACTCACTGACCTGGGGAACGATCCTCTAGGAGGGCTGCGGTGGCGGCTCCAGAAGCGAGCTCACGTCCGTCCCCGAGTCCTCCCGGGATCCGAGCTCTAAACGGAACGTTCTAATCCCCGGGGAGGCTGAAATATAAGAAACTGGCCCAAGAGCCCTTGGGCAGTTGGAATCCTCTGCCTTCAACACCATTCCCCCCATCCCAGTCCCCGAGCTAGGAGTGTAACAAAACTATGGAAAACTGAACAACAGGAAAAAGAAAAGGAAACGAAAAAAAAATAATAAAATGAAGTAAAATTAAATAACTAAATTTTATTAAATAAAATTAATTAAATAAAATGGACGAAAACTCAATAAAATAACGGAACAAAAGCAAAGGGCTCTGCCCCCTTTATCTCCCCAATTCTGGGGTCGCTTGTCCTGCCGTCTCTCCCAACACGGCTTTGCTCCCATCCCAACCCTAGCTCTTCCCGCCTCCCGGGGGAAGCAGACTCGGGGCGCCGATTCCTAAAGAAAACTTTTATTTACACGTTTGGGCAAAAGTACAAAGTATTATACAGGCGCCCCGCCCGGGGGGAGCGGGGCAGGTGAAACCTAAGGCGCTTTGTCGGGCCCGGGGCATGGGCGAGGGCTAGGAGCCGGCAGAGGGAAGGGAAGGAAGGCCCGAATTGTGCTGCTTCGCGGAGCCCTCGCTCGTCCCGGGCCCTGCGGGGCGAGCGCGGCCGCGGGCGGAGCGGGCTGAGCCGGGTGGCGCGGTCCCAGATGCCCTGCGGCTAGCCGGCCTCTTTGGGAGGGCGGCAGCCCGTGCCCCTCATCCCGTCCCCTGCCCTCTCTCCCCCCATGCTGGCCCGACCCGGCCCAGCCCAGCCCGGCTGGGAGACCGGGGTTGTGGGCCCGTCCCTAGCCCCGAGGCTCGGGCCCGGGCCGGAAGCGCTCTCGGGGTGTGGCGGTCCGGCCGCGGCTCAGACCAGCGAGGTGACGGCGGGAACCTTGGTGCCTTCTTCCTCCCAGGGCTGCAGGTTCTGCAGCGCAAACAGCGACGAGTTGTGCAGACAGAGCGGGTCCGGCTGGATGGAGTCATTGAGGCTCTTTTGGAAGGCGTCATGCTGGAGCTGCAGCATCAGCCGGCTTGCTTGCTGCCTCTCGGCCTCTCTCTCCTCTGCAGTCTGCCGCCTGCACGGGGTAGGGGAAAGTGGTGGACTCACCCGCAAGGACTTACTTCCTTTCCTGGCCTCAGTCAGAAGAGAAACCCTATGCCTTTCCGCAACCCCCACCCCGCAGCTCTTTCTCACCCCGGAGTCTTCTCTCCCTTAATCCCGAAATCACGATTTTTAAATTTTCTCCGGGGCAGGTTATGGTCAAGAGCTAAGGACCAGAGATCAAGCAGCACTTTGGAGAAGGACCCACGGGCTTCCGTGGCTCCGAGATTAAGGAGGAAGGCGGGGCTGGGCTGAATGAGCACTGGAGGTGGGGTCGGGTAGTAGGACCAGGCAGGTTCCTGGGACCTGCCAGGTCCCAGGAAGCAAAAATCAAAAAGGAGCCACAAAAACTGGTCCCAGGAAAACGGATTCTACCCATCCGGGTCTCCTCGACCCCACCGAGAAGTCTCTACCCCTCCCCCAACTTCTGGTCCCCTCTTTGGTTTTGTTCGTAGATTTTTCGTTGCCGTTGCTTTCTACGAGAGAGAATACTCTGCTAAGCTGCGGGTGTTTCGTTATTGTTATTTAGACAACAAAGATAGTTTCGATTCTGTAATAAGAACAATTAGAAAATGGCCTTTAGGAACACTACTACGTTTTGCGGGAGATGTCCCACCCTCATTGCCTCTAAGAATCCTCTCCTGTTACTGATTTGTCCTTCAATCCATTTCCCTGAAACCCTTTTCACCCAAATCAGAGAACCCTCTCAACCCATGCAGGTAAAATGCTCTGGGAAATGGGTAAAAGAACCAAAGTGGGGCAAAGAGGCTGGATAAAAAATCATACTAGAAAGAAGGAAGTGGAAAGGGAAAGGAAGGTGGAGATAGACAGAAAGAGAGAGGGAGAGAGAGAGGGAGTAAAAAGACAACAACGAAAACAAAAACAAAAACCTCCCTTCCAAAATGAGAACATAGAGAGAAGACTCAGATGCATGGAGAAGAAAGAAGAAACAAAGAACCAGGAGATGAACCAAAACAAGAAAAATAACTGTACAAAAACGAGAGCGGGAATCCTAGAGATGGACCGAGGTGTAGAGAAAGAAAGCCATGGGAAGAAATATTTGGAGAGAAGAGAATCTAAAAAATTCATAATGACTAGGAGGAGGAAAAAGAAGGGGAAAAAAGGCAGGAAAAAAAAAAGAGGAATAAAGGCTATGCAAGGTGATAGGGAGCAAGAGAGACAGGAGGGAGACGGAAGGCAGGCGGGAGGAAGAAGTGAAAAGGGCCAGAGTCTAGGACCAGCTCCAGGCTGAGCTGACTTCTCTCACCGCCACTTGGTCCTCCTGTTTTGGAACCAGGTCTTGACCTGAGCGTCGGTCATCTTGAGGGATTTGGCGAGCGCCGCCCTCTCGGCAGAGGCCAGGTACTTCTGGCGATGGAAACGTTTTTCTAGTTCGCAGATCTGCACCCGAGAGAAAGATGTGCGGGGCTTCTTCCTTTTCGGGGGCGTCCGGTTCTGATATGGGTGTCCGATTCTCCGAGTTACCGTGAAGGGAGTGAGCGCGGCCGCTGCTATGGAGATAGATGGTACTTGTTGGAGCCTAGGCCCATGCCACTTTTCGCTGATTGGGCTTACCCTGATCGAGAACAGGAGTAGGGGGACTCCCTGGAATCCCTGGCCGGGCCCAGTCTCATGCTCCCCTCCAGATGCAAACCACTTATTTCATTTGGTTTCGTTTGTTCCCACAACTCAGGGGCCCGACAAGGACCAGAGACATCCCTCCTCTCTACCACCTCCTGCAACCCCGCCCCCGTCTAACTCTCCAAGAGCCCCGATCCCCCACCCCACCCCGACGCCGCGGGGGTCTCCAGGGGCTCAGGGCTTGGAGGCCTCTCCAATTCTCGTTATTCCGAGATTTTTTCCCAAAGAAGCGACTTGGGTTGGCGGGCTGCGAGGTGAGCGGTTTGGGGACGGAACGAAAGGCAAGAAACACAGAGGCCCTGACCTTGGGAACACACCCATCACCTGGGCTGGGGAGCGAAGCAGTGGAAGGGCCCCGGGAGCGATGGGGCGCGGCGGCGGGCCGCGCCGCTAGTGTGATGGCTCACCTGTGAAACGATCTTTCACAAAGCGACGGCTGCTTTCCATCCAGGGAAAGTTGAGTCCGCCTAGGCTTGGCACAGCAGGCACCGCGGGCATGGCGGGCAGCGCACTGGGCAGTGGCGGCGGCACGGCCCCCGGGAGCGGCCTGTGCGCCGGAACTCGAATCACCCCCGCCGGTGCCAGGCTGAGGTTGACACTGTAAGATCCCGCGTCCTCAAAGGGTGCGCCAAGGCCGGCGAAGGAGGCCGGTAGGGACGGGTACGTGGCTCCCGGCCGGCTCCCAGGTCCTCCCAGGTAGCTGGCGCCGTCGGGGCCCCTAGGGGCGGGTGCGCTGTCCTGGTCCGGGCTGTTGAGAATCTGGTCTATACCGAAGCTGATGGGCTCGTGAGAATGTGGGGTCTGCGCGCTGGCGGGCGCCTCCATCCTGGGCGGGCGGGCGGGCTGGGCTGGGCTGGGCGGGGAGGCGGCTGGGTCCCCGTTACGGCGCAGCCATGAAGGGCCCGGCGCCTCTCCTCGCACTGAAACTTTGCCAAGAGTGCGCGGGCCCGACAGGCTCTGTGTCATCTTTCTTGAACCGAACCTGGAGTTTCCGCTGCTAATTTCTCTCTCGCCACTGCCATTGGCTGTGAGCAACAAGCCTCTCTCTTCTCATTGGCTCCTGGGTTTCAATAAAGGGCTAATTCATGGAAATAGGAGCTTAGGGACTGTTCCAAGGTGACATCATTTTAACAAACGAACAATAGGTCAAATTTATTAGCCGGGATAATGGGCGGCGGATATTTGCGCTCGAACATCAGCCTTGAAACTCGAAATCTAAACGAAGCTGCAATTAGGAGGCGCTCCCAGTTCCATCTCGGGCCCGGGGCCACAAATATCTGCAGCTTCAGGCCTGACTTCTTAATATCTTTTATTTTTTCTCTAGTTTTCTATTTTTACCCGTTTGCGCAAAAAAGCAACTAACCAACCTGTAAAAACAATCCCCCCCAAACAAACAAACAAACAAAACCCAGAATTCCTCAAAAGCAAAATCTGGATTCTCACAAGAGTCAGGAGACTATTCCTTCTGGAGGTGAAGGGAAAACCAGGTGCGCAGGGCTCCAAGGCTCTACAAGATTCCGCGCTTTTTTCCCCCCTCCCCGCGGATCCCGGCCCAGACAACTAGATCTACGGACAAGTGTAGGAGCGCGGCGGAAACCTTTATTTCTTTTAGAGGGGATCCTGGAATACTCAGTCTGCACGGCTCTAGGACACTTCTCCTCCCATCCCGCTGACCCCACTGGCCCGGTCTCCACGTACGATGTGTTCTCTCAGGCTCAGAATGGTTCTTATACTCGCTTTCCCTGCAGAGAAGAACTGTGGAGGAGAGAGAACGAGTAAGTGGGGAACAGGAGCGTGAAGAGAGAAGTGAAAGAGCCCGAGTTCCTGAGCTGCGAGGCGCCGGGCAATCAGTGCGCCGGGACCCGCGTGGGATGAATTCTGTCCAGAGTTTCGGCCGCAGTCCGCGCAGTGAGTTTGGAGACGCTCCCTGGCGTTGGAGCGGGACCAAAGGCGCTAACAATTCAATCAGGTCCAGACGCATTTACTTAGTCCGGGGTTATAAAGGGAAATGAAAACGGGGAAGCGAATTGTTCTTAATGGGATGTAATGGGGTTTGATCTGTACCCGAGGGCGGTGGAGTCTGGTGTCTAGGGGAACAGGGGAACCCCATGGCCTGGGAGTGGTGGTATCTCGGAGGGGCCCGAGATACTGGGACCCTGGGTGGCCCGGGCCAAAAACGAAATCTGTGGTTGGGGCCTCATGTGCACTACGTGGGTATTAGATGTGAGCACCTGGGGCTCCTGGCGGAAAGTCAGGAGGCTCTTTATATGCCCAAGTTCCCCCCAGTCCTGGTTACCACGGGTTCACTCCGGGGCCCCAAGCAGATTTCCGACTTGGTCACTGTTTCGGCACCCTTTCACACCGAGGTTCGGGAGATTTCCCGGGGGGAGCTACTACTTTTCCTCGCCTGGGTGTGTCACCCGATGCCTAACCCTTTCCAAGAGGCAAAAGTCCGGAGACCAGGACTTCCTGGGTCTAGCGTAGAAGATCCAGGGCAGCGTTCGGACCTTAGATGGGGGGGCGGAGAGAGTCCGAAGGCCCTAAGTAGAACGGGACTCCGGAGGGTCCAGCTAGAGTTAGAGGGGCACAGCCGGGATAGCGGCGACCTTGATAGGTCCCAAGGACCAGATTCACCCTCCCTACCATCTTCCTTCCAGAGACTAAGGGGAGGCGGGGACACCGCTTTGTTAGAGGAAATTGCAGGTTGATCTGCATAATGGGCCGGGCGCCCGGGGCCATCTCTTTATTGAAGAAGAGCTTAGCTATCAATCCTAGAGGCGAATGACCCTCCTCACTTTCCTTTTTTGCCGTCTGCCTGACCTTGGGGGCTGCCCCCAAGTGATGACTGTAGGGTGCAGGACCTGGTCCAGTTAGGTGATGTTTGGGGGGGAGGGGGCGGCGGGGCCCCTTTCTCTGTTGGGCTTTCTTAAGGCGTGCCTGCAGCAGGTTTGGGAGGAGACAGTGGGAGGGAGGAGAACTGTCACTATGGTAACTGGAGGTATCGCAGGTAGGCGTGGGGGGAGAACTGTGTCTTCCTCCCCACCCCTCTGCTTCCCAGGTTAAAAGTCCCACCACAAGGTTACTTTCAGCTTCCAGCAGGGTCACGGGTAAAAATTAATTCAAGGAAGATTTATTAAGCGCCTACCGTGTGCCGGGCACAGTGCTGGCCGCAGAGTTTATAAGGATAACAACAGTAAGGGAGAACACAAGTCCATAGGTTGGTTCCAGAGCTGAAAGGGACTTTTGAGTTCAAATATTTTACTGATAAGGAGGACTGATGAGGCCTGGTTTTTGAGCGGGACACAAAAGCAGCTTTAAAAAATAACTTTTCATGCAAAAGATTAAACGTCTTCCTTTTAATCACAGCTCTTGGAGAAGTCCATTTCTCTTACCTAAGTTTGGAAGGCAAGATAGGAAGTCCCTGTATCTCTTGTTTTGGGCCCTGCACATTTCCCAGGCCCCTTCCTTCCTTCCTGCCTCCACCTGCCTCCTCCCAGGTGACTGAGTTTAGACAATGTACCCATTCCCCCAATGTCTGCAGGAAACAGGCCTGCTGTCAACCTTTGCCCTTCTTACCTCCCTCCTCCCCTTACGCCAGAGAGAAGGACACTTATATTTGTTTCTGAAATATTATTTCTGTCCCTCTGTCTGCTTTCATTTAGGCGCTCTTACAAGGGAGGCTGAAATGCATACCATCTGTGCTCAGGACTTTTCTAGTTGGGGGAAAAGGGGACAGGTCTAGAGAAATTACTTCTCCAGCTCCCTTAGAGACCACTCCCCAACAATGGTGGGGTGTGTGTGAAGATGTCTGCTTGGCACAGTGATTCCATTTGCCTTTTGCTGTCCTTATATACATATGTATACTAGGGAGCCTGGTAAGTGAAGGTCTTTCTTTTTGTATTTATCCTTGTATGGATGTGTATATACCCATATATAAACACTCACTCCTCCTCATTTTGGGGCTGCACGGAAGGCTGAATGAGTACCAGGAGGTAAGCCCTGGTGTGGCGGGGGCCAGTTGAGCTGGACAGGCTGCTCTCTCTCCAGCCTCCTATCCCATAACCTTGAAGTTACAGCACAGAGGAGAGTCTCAGCTCCTTGTACACACACACACACACACACACACACACACACACACACACGTCCTGGAGCTTTGAGTTGCTCATCTATTACGTACACATATGTATATGCACACATACACACACAGGATGTTTAGGGAGACTGAGCACTTGGGTCCAATTTACTACGATGCTTCCTTTCTGAATTTTGGCCTTTAATAGTCCTTTCCAAGATGTTTGACTTGAAGGGTGAGATGGAGAAGAAACCCA
The DNA here is from genome assembly GCF_048593235.1 of Sminthopsis crassicaudata. Lineage (NCBI taxonomy): Eukaryota > Metazoa > Chordata > Mammalia > Dasyuromorphia > Dasyuridae > Sminthopsis > Sminthopsis crassicaudata. Next base: position 424,233,890 of record NC_133618.1, on the reverse strand, counting down.
GCTAGAGCTATTTGGATTTCTTCCTCCATTTTAGAGGCTTTGTACAATCAGAGAAGCTGGAGTGTGTCAGGTTCCCTTGAAGCCAGCATGGCCTTCCTCTTTGCCTAGTAAGTGGTCATGCTGAAAAGACATCAGGAGCCTCCATTTTTAGAGTAATCAGATAGAATCCTAGAAGTTAGAACTTGAAGGAACTTAATCTGTTCCAACCCTTCGTTTTACAGATGAGAAATCTGAGGCCTGGAAAAGTTAAGTGCTACCTAAAGACAAGGCAGTCAGTGTGATGATACCTGTTTCTTGTTCTTAATGGACATCTAGCAAGACCACAGTAATGAGTGCTGAGGAAAGGAGCCAGGTAAGAAGACAGACTTTTTTCTTCTCCTGCGCTGATTTACAGCAACATCTGTGATGAAAGGAACCAAAAGAGAGGAGGGGATTTCAGACCGTTTGGAAGTACCTTACTTTGACCATTTTGTCTGGGTCGAATTCATCTCCTGCACGAATAGTTTTAGCTCCTTTTTAACTTTTCTCCTCTGATACTTGTTTCTCTGTTAAAGGCTTCAAGCTAGTCAATCACCTGTCCCCTCAACTGCCAGCAGCCCCCACTTTTTGCATTGTAAGTCTAACTTTGTCCTTTCCCCCCAGCATTTCACTTTGTGTAAGCTGACATAAAACTATCTTAAGGGCTTCTTGGGAAGGCCTGTGGGAATCTGTGGAGTAATTAAAGGCAAGTGACACATAAGTGTCCCAAAGACAGTCATTCCCTATTGTTTCCTTCATGCGATCGATCAACTGAAAAGAGGAGAAAGAAAGGGAAAAAGTAGGTTGGGATATAAAGATTCAAAATAATGGGTGGTGTTCAGGATTCAAAATACTATGGGGCATCCTTTGGGAGAGGACTGAAATATCTTGAGCTGTCTGGGAAAGAGGGCAGTGTATATTTGAGATTAAATTGACAGAGACTACAGAAGTTGCCGGACACTGACAGGACAGCATCCTTCTCGACCAGTTGACTCAGTCCTCACTCAGCTTTAGGGATACAGTTGATCTTTGCCTGCTGTTGTTGCTAATAGTTTTCCTGCCCACGGACAGCCCTGCACTTTCTCCTTGTTTCAGCTTCCCAGTATGTAAATTGAGGCTGGCCAAATCTCCTGGGTATTTGGTGCCAGTCACAGACAGAGAGGCGGCTAGAAGGAGGGACTTTGATAAAAGGGGTGGGAATGAGGAATTAATTATTCCTTCTAAAGTGCCTGGTGGATATCAGGGAAAGGCATCGGGTGTAAGATTTTGATTCCCGGAAACTGAGATTGAATTGAGGGTTTAAGAAGAGGGAGGAAGGGCAGTGGGGGAAGGAGCAAGAGTTGAAAGCAGGAAGCAGGAGTAGGAGGAATTGAAAAGGAAGGGGAAAAGGAGGGAGGAAGAATAACATAGAAGTGTCAGATGCAGGGAATAAGGAAAAAAGTGGCATTTTCAATTGGGGTTGGGGCTAGAAATAGGAAGGCATGAGAGAAACACAGGAAAATAAAAGGAATAGGAAGGGTGGAGGAAAAGGGAACATAGACCTAGGAAGACCTATATTTATAGGCCTATGCTTCTAGCATAGACAAAATGATGTGAATATTTTAAGAAGTGATAGAGCCATTACAGCTTAACCCCCACTCCACAGTCACTTTCTTCTTTTAAAGTATAGCTTAAATACTATATTTTGCATGAAGCTTTTTCTGATTATCCCAAATGAATGTCTTCCCAACCAAACCATTTTAGATTTTTATATATTTATAATCATTTTATACTTATGTTATATATTTTTATATATACTTGTTATCTCCTCCCTCTGAATGTAAGCTCTTTGCAAGTATGAATTGTTTCTTTCTTTGCACTTGATTCCTTAGAGCCTTGCACATAGTAAGTACTTAATACTTAGCTGATTTATTTGGTGACTGGATATCTTGGAAGTCCATGGGTAACATAGGTTACTGTGTTTAGATGACAGACCAGATACATCAAGCATTGACCCCCTAATATCCCTTTGACCTTTATGGAGGAAGAAGGGGATTTTTACTAACTTTAATATTGTCTTCAGCAAAGAAAGAAGGGAAGACTATTATCATTTCCATTTTATAGAGAAAATGAGAATAGGATTCATTTTTTCAGATAGTCACTTGGAGTAAGAATTTTATATATACAAATATGTATAGACACATGCATATATATATGTATAGATAGATATATGCACATATATATGTATATATGCTTGAGTTATAAATGTGTATCTAGTGCTTTGGTTTCATCCATCTGTAAAATGGAAGAAGAGGACAATACATTTTCTATGGTTCTTTTCAGTTCTAATGGTCAGTGGTCTGGTGAGCAAGGAAATCTACTCTCTTCCAGCTGTTAGGACCTCTGGGAGCCTGTAGGGCAGGAAGAACCACCTTTAAACCTTCTGTAATCATCACTCTGTTTGCCTCCCAGATCCATCTGCCATTTTTCCCATTTTGTATTATACAACTTTCCTTTCCTCCTGACAGATTTTTCTACTAAATTTGACTTAGTTTCAACAGTTTTGTTGGGCAAATTACATTAAGACAGATGTTGCAGGTATCCTTTATGGTTTATTTATCGTGATACTGTTTGTATCTCACGCTTATAAATAACTTATGTTATGGCTTTTGTTTGTGGAAATGTAACTTACATATTTTATTACGCTTTCTGTAAACCTCAAAAAGAATCTTGTCAAGGAAGCGCTCTTATCAGCAATCCAAACTATGATGCGTAAAACCTACTCTAGCATTACTCTAACATTATTTTTTAATATGCCAAGGAGGCATGGTATTTCTCTGTAGTTTGAAAGGTTTGCTGTCATCATAAACTTACACCTCAATAAAACATTAAAAAGTGTAAAGAATTATTTTATAAAATTCATAGCAGTGGATGAACCATTGCTGTGCAGAAACCTCATATGCAAAGCATGGCCAAGCTTTAAGCCTTTTCTGGGAGACTCCCCTACCCCATTTCACAGAGATTCCTCTGTGAAATCCCCAGCTTTCCATAAGCCACACCCTTAAAGTTCAGGCTGGGAAAGAATACCTTTTGGTCCAAGTGTTTTGCAATTTATAAGCCTAGCTTACCACTCAGAAGAAATAAAAAAAAAAACTAAGTCAAAATCACAGAATATTAGAACCGAGGTCTCAGAGATTGAGGACAGATGAAGACACTGGTGAACAGAGGAGTGCTTGTGGTCATCTGATTAAGACTGGCCATCATATAATTTCATTCTATTTTTTTTTTTAATCAGTAGAGGTCTTCAGCACTTTTAACTGCAAAGTAAAATCAATGTGGAAATTTCAGTGGTACGATGACTAAATTTTTAGAAGTTCATGCATGAGAGAGCAACTTTCTGTGCACTATAAATCACAAGCAACAAGAAACTCTGATCCTTCTTCTCCTTCTCGAACTTTCCTAACCTAGTACATGTCTGAAGGACCCAGGAAGCCTAACCCTCTGTTTTCTGTTCTTCCTTCCCCACAAATCCTGGCTTTAAGTCAGGTTCCTGCCAAACGAGGCATGCCATTCAGACTGTACTTCAGAGTTTCAAGAAGATGGTCAATTTTTAGATCTTGGTTTGTTCAGCTTTTCAGAACTCACTTGTGAGGCTATTACCAGGAAGTTTTTGTTTCCCTCTCCCCTCCATAATTTGAGCAAGAATTTCTCTCCTAAGAATGGAGAACAATTCTTCTGGAAGCTTGTAATGGGAGCCTCACTCTTCATTGACATTCTGAACTCTACTGTGGGCACTTCCTGAGGAAGGAAAAGAGCTGAGAGGCTAGGATATTTAAAAAGTACATTAAAGTCCATATAAACAGATTAAAACAAGGTATGAAGCTTTGGAGCTTTAACAGTTTTACCAGCTAGTCTCATCATTAGACAGCATTGACTTTGAGGAAGATGCTAGAAGCTCTGTGAGGTAACCTTTTTTGTGTTGTCCATTTCTAGCCTGGAAACAGCCACATTTACCTATATTCTAAACATTTAATAATAACTGAGATGGAGGCCCTTGCTATATTTTATGGAAAGTTAATTTGTTTATAAAGTATTTCTAGTCCAAAGATTCCTGATGACTGGCATTATTTGTGCATGATTTCACAATGTGAATGGGATGCATCGCTTCAAGATATATAGGAGTGATTTCACATGGGATTTTTTTTTTTTTGGTGGCAGCAATGTATATAATTCTTCATTTGGTTCCCCCCCCCCCTTCAGTTGTGTTGTTCATCGATAAGTAGAGATTTTTTCAGTGGGTTACTGAGTCAGTGTGGTAAAATGGCAAAAGGGAGAGTCTGAGCATGAATTCTGCTTCTATTTCTAACAGCCTGAATTCTAACCCTTGATTTGTAAAATAGAGACAACAGTACTTTTACTATCTATCCCACGAGGCTGTTGTGAGGACTGAAATTTGTTTTGGAGTTTTACAAATATGAAAAATGCTGTTTAATGTGTGCTATGAATCTTTATCATATGTAAGTGTAATCTCAGTTTCTTATTCCATGTGTAAGAATGGTTTCAGAATAAGTACTATTAGTGATGCTTCCCTTGCCTAATGATAATTAGCATTTACAAAACATTCTAAGGTTTGCAAAACACTTTAAAATGTTACATTTTTATCCTCACAACAGATCTGAGAGGTTGATGCTATTTTTATTTTTATATGTAAACTTAGGCAGATAAAGATGGAGTGTTTGCTATGTTTCTGTGGCACGATTTGGAACTCAGGTCTTCCCTTCTAGTGCTTTGAGCTGGTCAGGGATTGTTGTTTCTTCTATCAGTTTTCAAGCTTGAGCCAACTCTACCTTCATTAGCTGATCTGAAATGGGTAGGGTGGGTGGGGCTGTGATGTTTGGCTCATTGGAATCTCTTCAGGGTGATAAAGAAAACTGATGGTACCTTATCATTTTCATCTGAAAATTTTAATGCAAAATTAAGATGCTTTTCCAGGGCACTAAACTGTTTTATAGCATACATGCTGCCATAAATGGGATTATGACCTCAAGGAGAAGTTTTGTGGGCAAAAAGTTCAAGAGAACAAAACTCTTAGAAAATGAACTCTTAAAACTAAGCCCCTTGGATGAAACTGACATTTTACAAAGTTCTTAATTCACTTTATTGACACCAGTCATCTTGGCCCCTTCAATAAAAATAAAATGTGGCTGATTTACAAACAGGGGTATTTCTCATCCCTTAATTATCAATAAAATAGAATCCTTTGTATGCTTTCCCCTATTCCTCTGTGCTCACATCAGCAGAATGTGGACTTTGAGAGTTATTGAAATGATTCTGCTGTTGTGTGCTATCTATTGCAAATACTGAAATATTCAGAAAGGTTTAAAATACCATTTGGTAAGAAACAATTCCAACATCAACCTGCATATTTATCTTTTAAGGACAATGACTTTTTTGGGGTTTGTTTTATTAAAGTGACAAATATATTACTAAGTTAGAGACCATGAACATAATGACAATAAGGTACAAAACAAGGTGGGAGCTGCCTTCCTTTAATTAATATAATATCACATGCAGAGCACAAATGAGAAATATATCCTTCTTTAGCTTCCTGAATTTTGACTAAACCATTGATCTGCATTTCCTTCCTCTTGGAAAAGTAATCAGAATGATCATGTAACAGAAACAAATTGTTCTTCATGTACTACAAGTTTCTATCCTTTTAAATCTTGAACTTCAACCAAGCTCCTTACCTCCAGTACATACTGTCTTTGGCACCAACAAAACTCATGGTAAGTCCATGAGCTTGCCAGAATGGATATGCTGCATTTTCTATTTTAGACATACCCTTTCACGATCACTTAAAGCTATGTGGGAGCAAAAGGGCTTATGCTTGACAGTGCCCAGTGCTTCAGAAGCTAGCTGTCTCATTCTTTCTGAAGAAATGTTCTTGCATGTAGCAACTGCATGGCTTAATTCTTCTAGACTGAACCACTTTAAATTTATGCTAGTGAAAAGAAAACATCGTTTGTAAGTCATTTAATTGTATTACTGTCTCTCTGCTTTATCAGATGCCATTGTGTAGGAGAGCTCTGTAAGCAATCCCATGGGTCACCTCAGAGAGCTCCCAGCCTTGTTCTAAGTGCCCTTATCTCAGCGTCTCTAACATTTAATGTTCTATATTCATAGAAAAATAATGAACTTTATTAATTTAACAAGTTCAAATAGCATTTGTCTCAATCTCTGCTCTCTATTTTAGTTAATGTAGCCCATGTTGAAGGATGAATCCCTAATTTTTCTTCTAAAAATATTTATGAATTATCTGACTTCATAATCATTAACTAACACATATTTTGGAACAAAGCTGGGTTTATTTTGTTCTTTGGTTAAATATTGTTTTTAGATCATTTTACAGCAGTATAAGAACAAACAAAGGTTGAAAACATTTCTTTTTTTTTTTTTTTTTTTTTTTTTTAAAGCAAAGACTGTGATTTTACATTGTTCTCATGCTTATAAATTCTTACAATTAGGCCAGAGTTATAAAAATGCAGATATTGTTTTAAAAAAAATTTCCATTGGTCCGGCCAACATCAGCATACTGAGGCCCAAACCTTCCAGAGTCTATTCAAAAACGTTATTCTTCATGGGAATCATTGAAATTGGGTCAGCTCATCATGTCCAAAATGCCTGATTCTATGCTTCCATCACTACGTAGAGCTTCAACCACATCTCTTCTGAAAACTGACAGATTTTGAGTGAATCTGTAAGAAAAAAGATGACATATGATGAAAGGGTGAGCTTGTCTGCCTTTTTGTGGTGAGTCTGTGGTCTTCAGAACCTTGGACAGATCCATGCCTTTAAATGTTTCCTAAAAGTAGAACCCCTCTCATTTTCCTAGGAAGGAGACATATTATCTTGTCCCTGATCTGTTTCTGTTTAATAGTTTTGTTTAGTCAGGTGACCATGACATTTTTCCTTTTATGGGAACCTCTAGATTAGCTGTCCTATTCTCCTTTTTCTGCTCTACATTTAAAGAATTGGTTCAGTGGGCAATAATTTGCCGGGGCACCAGTAGGTCAAATTTTCTATGGGCCATTGTCAAGGGCTCCCAATTGGCCTCAAACCTAGCCTCAGATTAATATGTGTTTGGTTTGATGGAGATTCTTTTTCCTCATAAAGAAAGTGTGCAAAGGGAAAATGCCTGGCAGATTACATATGCCTTAGTTTTGCATTACAATACTAACTCTCAAGTTTCAGATAGCTCCTGGGTTGATAGACTCAAACCATTCTAAAGCTGAAACTGTATCATATCCTTGAGATTAAAGATTGAATTTTTTTTTAAAGCATCCTTTTCTTGTGCAGCATTTACACTTGTGATTGATCAATGCAGGCTTCTTTTGCTTAAAATTATGAGAGCAATTCAGGACTGTTATTTATGGTAAAGAATAATCTTAAAATGCAACATCATTATGTTAAATATGAAGCAACTATTTCCCACTATACCATGCTGAAAGTTACCGGGGAAGAAGGAGAGTTCATGTAATATGTTCTGGCTGAGGGGCAAGTCATTTAACTTCTTGGTTACTCAGTGTATTCAAATGTCAAAAGGGAATGATAATACTTGCACTATCTACCTCACAGAACTGTAGTGAGAAAAGCAGTTTGCAAAACCTAAGATCCTGCAAGTGTGATTTTAAAAAGCCTGTAGGTAAACAGTTCCGGGACAACTAGCTGTCTGGTAAGGAAAAGATACCCTAAGCAGTTGTGCTTTTGGGGAAATACTTACCTGTCTCTGTTCTTTATCAGCAGGTTCTGTTCCACACCCTCCATCAGGTTCCTGAAACACTGGGCCAGGACTTCATGTTTGCCAATGGGTTGGCTGTTTATCAGGCTCTCCCTCAATTCACTGAAATACTATTAGGAGGCAAATATTTTAGAAGACAATTTGAGGGCTCAGAATTCAGTTCTGGATGTTCACAAGTTGAGGGCTAGGGTGGGAAGAGTGCTGGACATGGGCTTTTCTAGTCCTCCAGAATTTCCTCATGTGACTTCCAAGGGCTTTATTTTTGCTTACATTTGCATCAGTGTCTGGCTAGTGAGCATTTTCACACCTGCCTCCCAGAGAAGGCTTGTCTCAGGGAGAACTGTACTTCAACTGTACTTTAACCCTTTCCAAGGGTTAAACTTAGCAATGGCTACAAAACCTCTCTTCAGAGTCATGCTATAGCTGCTTTAGGAGGATGGTGTTCACTATTTTTCCCTGGGAGTCTCACTGCTTTGTTACATGATGTAGAAGGGGGTACTAGTAGTTTGAAGGTCAGAAGCTTTGGGTGTGAATCCCTTTCCTAAGCTTTGTGACCACAGGTAAATCAACTCTCTGCTGAGACTTAGTTTCCAAACATTTCTAGGAAGGAGATAATGACACCTGTACTCTCTAGCTCAAATGTTTTTTTTTTTTTTTTTTTTTTTGTTTTCGTTTTTTTGGTTTTTGGTTTTTGGTTTTTTTGTTTTTCCTGAGGCTGAGGTTAAGTGACTTGCCCAGGATCACACAGCTAGGAAATGTTAAGTGTCTGAGACCAGATTTGAACTTGGATCCTCCTGAATTCAAGGCTGGTGCTCTATCCACTGCGCCACCTAGCTGCCCCCTAGCTCAAATGTTGTAAGAAAAATGTTTTTTAAACTAACATAATATAGAAATGTTGTTCCTGTTGTTATTATCATTATTATTTGTAGGTTTCTTTTCACCTAATCCGCACATTTAGTAGAAGTGGTAGAAACTTTTCTAGGCTGAGAGAAGTTTTCTCAAATGTTTTGGTTTGCGATTAAAATAGAAATGATGCTGATCAAACATGCTGATGTGGACAGAAAATGAGCACTGTGCAGTGGAAACAGACCCTTATTCAGCGTTGGAAGATCTGGGTCCATGTCCTAGTGATCCTTATATCATTGGACTGCTACTTTTTCATTTAAAACAAGGGGGAAGTCAGAAGAGATGATTCTGGCCCATTTAGGAGATCAATTACATCTCTAGATTCTATGAAATAGTGAGTTGAGCTGCAGAAACAGGGCTGTTGGGCCCAGACACATGGAAGTGCTACAAGATCCCTGATGTCAGGTTGCTTAATCAGGTGAATCACTCTCCCAAATGGCTGTAGATCATGTGGTCCACAACACATCCTATATTGCTGGGACCAAATTAAAATATAATTAGGAAATATTTTACAATATAAATAAAACACAATGAAACTTAGATAACCTGCACTATCTGCTTCACAGGGCTGTTGTGAGAAAAGCTGTTTGAAAAACCTAAGATACTGCAACTGTGATTTTGAAAAGCCAGTAGGTAAACAGCTCCAGAAAATTCCTACTCAACTAGCTACCTAGTAGTAGGGAAAAGACATTCTAAGCAGCTGTGTCCTGTCCACAGGAATCCTTATGTATGGATTAGTGGCACCCATTTCTGTGTGAGTTTGACACCATTGCTTTGGACCACAGTTGCGATTACTGCATATGTCTTGTCATAAAGGACAGCACAGGGTTTGTGGTAGTGGTAAAGGGGGAAAGTAGAGAGATGGGTATTGTGGATAAAGATAAAGACATTGCTAGTTCTTGTTCATTTCTGAGAGAGCTTTTTGTGACACTAAGTGAAAAATTTGACATTCTTGGTCTCTAGACAAATAACAAGACAGCCACCATCTCTTTGCTGGGGTTTCCTGATTTTTACATAAATACAAACCTTTATGCTAAACACAGCTCCTAATCATTGAAAACAGTCTAATTTTAGCATAAAGGCAACATTCTGTCAGAGATATGTTTATTTTTTTGAGTCCAAATGGCATGATATTTAATTTCCATCATACGCTAAAACAGCTCACATCAAAATACACATAATTAATATGTAGTCAGACTAATACTTAAATATGATATATCAGAGATATTATACTTAAACTACAGTGTCTTCCTGAACAAGACTGGGAATGCACAAAACTACTTATTTTTCTCTTTTATAATGATGCAGTGACTCACACCAAATAGAAAATTATTAGTTTTTCATCCCAAACCATGAAATATTGCCTCCATCAGTAAAGTATAATATTGTGATGTCATAAGCTTTTTCTAAACACTGAATTTGCCCTTATTCCCTCTCAATCATTTTAAAAGAACTGCTCTCTTTTATAGAGCTTGGATTTAAATCACAATAACACTGAGAGAAGATGAATGACAGTGCTATTGGATGTGGCTAAAATTGGATACTTCAGCACAGGTGAATGATGAGACAGCTCTTCTCTTTTTGATATATTTTCTTCTTCTATTAGTTTCCTTCCATGGCTGGGATTTCAGTTTGAATTTTAATGTATGCGGCTGCCTCTAATCTCAATGTCTTTTTTTCCCCAGTACTATCTTATTGTATAGACAATTCATTCTCTATAGCAGTAATATACTGCTCCTAGAGATGGCTTGAGAGACAGAATCATCATCATCAGCAGGAAGCACAGTATAGCCACCCTCTCTTCAGGAGTCACATATATACCACACATATGTGTACACACTTGTATGCGCACGCATGCACACACACACACACACACACACACACACACACACACACACACACTATTCCCTGAATACCAGGCCCTTTCCTTGCAAAGGAAGTCAGTAGCTTCTATGGACATTTGACAAAGACTCTTCAAACAAGAAAGATGTATTTCCCTAGGGATAGAGAGAAAATGGCAAGGGTTTGCTTCAGATGTGGACTAGGAATTTTTGAGCATGGGATGGTTCAGGAGTAAGAGGCAATGGACTTCAACAATTGGATCTATGGGTTGGAGTCTCAGGGTTGGTTCTTTAAATTGTCCATAAGATCTGTTTGGAACTTTCAAGGGAGATGGGGAGAATTGAAAAAAATTGATTATTTATTTAAATAATCTTTAGCTTAAACCAGCAACAAAGGTGGCAGGGGATAAAAGACCCATCAAACTATACAACAGAAGTTTCTTATGTTAAATCAAAAGAGGACAAGCTGAGGGCCTGGGAAGAGGTACAGCAAATGAATCCCTAGGAAAAGCCCGGAGCTGCTCCCAAATCCCTCCACTGTAGTGTTCTTTGGGCCATATACTAACACCTCTGCAGGAGAAGGGACAGTGCAGTCATCGACTTTTCCTGCAAAGGTGATAGGATATGTCCCAAAGAAGGGTATGGCGCAAGGATCCTGCCTCTTCCTGAGGTCTTGTGACACTGACCCTCACCACTCATCTCTAACACTCACCTCCTCATTGAGTAGTATAAGGCCCAGCAGAGGCCTTGACACTGACCACTGGTTCCGACAGTCTTCAAAAATGATGACGTTCAAGAGAGCAGACATCATCTGAAAGAATAATGCATACAGAATTGGTACTGTTGGCTTGGGGTCTCCCCTTCACCTGCCTCAGCTACAATAACCCACTCTGAAAAATATCTAAATCTTTGTAAAGCTGTATACTCCATAGAGAAGCAGCCAATCAAGAATGGAAAGCAATAAGGTTACCCAGTCTCAGAAAAAATTTAGTAGTATCTAAAGAAAAGCAATGGGCACTGATGGTGCTAAAAAAGGACTAGTTTTCATGTTGCTCACCCACAGAATAATTAGGGGAACAAGACAAGTGTCTACTTTTCAATTAGGAAAACTAAGTGATAGGGATAGCAAAATTTCCTCCCTATAAAATCCCCAAAAAAACAGACTTTAGAGAGGAGGGAACTCAGATAGGCTCTGGAAGTCTTTGTCTGAGCTCACCTGGAAGTCTCCCTAGAAGAAAGACAAGCTAGACCTAAGAACACATTTTGGATGCTTCCCAGGCCCCATTGAGGCATATGACAGTCAAGTGCAGAGGAGGAAGTTTCAATCCTTGCCTTTCCTGCCCTAGCATATGGCACATAGAAACAGGATTGTCAACCTCTGTTTGTTTTGGCTGCTAAGGCTGCTTCCTATTGATGTCGTTGGGTCATACTAGGATATTTCCATCTCCATCTCCACCCCAATCCTGGGGTTCTTTTTGAGGCTCCTGCTCCTCACCCTCTCCAGTCTTGGTCCTTAACGCTGTAGATAGTGGGAGGATATATTGAGCCACTTTCCTAGCACTTTGTATTCCCTCTTTTGTAAGTATAACTTGTCATTTCCCTTATGAAGACAGTTCAGCTTTAGGTATTGGCAGCTGAGGTGTTATTATTATTATTTTTTTTTCTGATTTCTATGTCTGACTTGAGGCCAATTATTTAACTTCCACATGTCTTAGTTTTAGTATCTGTAAAGTATGGATAAGAAATGAATCCCAGGGATGTTGTGAGATACCAATGGTTTCTGCAGTGAAAGTGCTGCAAAAAGTACAAGATTTCTAGTCATACTCATAAGGTACCTCCTAGCTCTAAACTTTTGTGCTTTTCTACTTTAATAAAGCATCTGTGCTATCATCAGCACAGATATACCTTTCACTGATACAGGTCACAACTCCTCAATCTGAGATTTTTATTTATGTTTTATCACATAAATCCTCCATGGAGATCTACCCATTATAATATAAGACGGCTGGTGATTTAGGAAAGCTTTAATAACAGTTGGGTAATAATTGTCTGTCCAGCAACTCTGGGAACAGTTTATGTCTTAAGATGGAGAAAATAATCTGCAAATACAGAAGAATCTGCATGTCTGTAATAGAGACCACATTCCAACAAGCTTTCCAAAGTCACAGAGCCACAAATTAAAATGACAAAACAAACAAACAAACAAACAAAAAAACCTCTAACATCCATTGAGGCAATCTAAAATATTATGGGCTTTGCAATCTGGAGGCAGAATGAATATTTTCATGGAAAGGATTCAAGTCAGTGGCACCAAAACTCCTTCTATAAATGACGAAGCATCCTGAAGTGATGTGCCAATTACTTTATACAGTACTCTTGTGGATTCATTTCTCTGAATGCATGTATTTATGTCTGTAATAAGCAAGGGAATGTTTGAATAAAATACTTTTCTAAAAATAAAGTTGGTTAAAAGGAACTTTTCTTTCATTCTTGTGGAAAAACTGAAATCAGTAAAGCAAATCCATTCAATTTATATTATTATTATAGCATTCCATTATCAGTAGACTTTTTCTAATTATTAGGTTGACCTGCAGCAGAACCTAGAAAACATTCTTCTCAGAAAGAACAGAGGACAGAGAATCAGAATCTCTGAGAATAAAAGCACATTTAGTTCAATAGCAGATCTTTGGTGGAAAGTTTCTTCCATGTTACTGAAATGACTAGAGTGGGCAGTGAAGAACTCTCAGGTAAGAAAGAGAACTCTCAGAGAGTAAGGACCAATCATTTGGAACATTTAGTGTGAAGGAAGTGAATATGTTGGATGCAGGCACATCTCAACGTCTTTCTACTATTCTGAAAATAACAGGTCTGATCATATCAACTATGTGATATTTTGGTGTTATAAATCCTAGAATAGTTATTTTAATCTATTGCAAAGTGTCACGCCTTTAAATAATCTTTTAAAAATGTTCTTAAAAACCTTTCTGTTGCAAATAAATAAGGAAGTCTGAGAGACAACTATCTGTATATTCTGTGTGACTTGATCCATCATTTATGCAAAGTGAAAAAGTTTATGCAGAAACAAAAGTCTTTCCTATAATGCTGTAGAAATGGTCCTCCAAGACATATTGAAGTTGGGGTGCTAGGTTTGGGGAATTTCATTCCAATAAGGATGTAATCACTTGTTTGTTTTGCTTTTGGAGGTGAATTTAATTACTTTAATTTAAGGTAAAATTTAAGTACACCCACCTGCCTTTAATCTGGAACAGCAGCTCCTGACAAATGCCCTATTTGGAGACTAAATTCAAATTAATGGTAGGCATAATGGTAACCTCTCAACTACTGTTCCTACTAAGGACAACAATGATATGGATAAACCAAATCACTGCATGGTCTAAGTCTTATGTATCTGGCTTTGGCATGTGTTTAGCTACTGCTATTCTAATAGAGGTGTTTGTGATCTTTTGGAAATTCACATTATTTCAAACAAAAAATAAAGCCACTTTGAACACAAATTCACAAAATATAAAGAAAACTAGCTTACTCATAGCCTTATTCAATATATAACTCTCAGTCACCATTAACTCTGAAGAAAGATCATCTCAACACTGAATTGCTAGGTTAAGAAGTGTCCTTTCAATATGAAAGGTGGAGGCTGGACAGGGCTGAGGTCAGGTCAGAATGAGGGCTGAACAGGAATGAAAATAACCAGTTAGGCAGGGCAGTGGCCATGGGGAGAAAGATATAAAGGGATAAAGAGGAAGATCAATGTTGATATTAACAAGAAATCTGATAAATTCAGACCATATCCAATAGCCCAGTTTGTAAAAATGCAAAAATACATACTTTCCAAATTATTTGGTTCAAAGGAATGATGATTTTGGACCTCTTTCAAAAGTCAGAGAATTCTCCTCGATTTCTATCAATAAGGCATAAGCATATCAATCATATCAACAAGTGTTCTCCTCATAATGGCAGTGTTTTTACCTAACAGTGGTCTCAGGACCATAGATTTGGAGCTGAAAGAGAAACCTTATAGACCATGTAGTCTAACCCTTTCATTTTGTAGATAAGGAAACTGAGGCCATGGAAGTTAAGTGACTTATCTAAGGTCACAAGATGCTAAGTGGCAAAACCAGAATTTATACTCCGGTCCTTCAAATTAAGTCCTCCTTCCATTGCACCATGAGGATGAGTCTCAGCTATCAGCTTACACCATTCTATGCTCTAGTCCATGATTATGGGTCTATAACACAGAGAGTTGAAGTTATATCTATGTGATAGGAAAACTGAAATCCATGCTCTGTTTTGAGAACATAAACAAAAAACGCAACAAAAACTCCTATATGGACTTTTATAATATTCCGAAGGACAAATGAAGAGTTGGGCTCTCTGCACCCTCCACATTCAGCTTGCTTCTTTTTTGGTCTTGTCATCACTCATTCTTCCCTCCCACCACCTGCCTTTTCTGGCTACCACTTCGGTCCCACCATCTGCTGATTGGCTAAGGAGCCCCCTAGGTGTCTGGAAAGAGAACCTAGAGTTGCTGTCCCCTGAGAGTTTCCAGCTATTTTTCATCAAAAGAATTTTAAAAAAATTTGTTGAAAACATTTTTAGAATTTCTAGATAATCCTGATTAATTCAGAACATTTTTAGAAAGAAGAAACTTTCCTTTGTCTTACTGGCAGACTGGCAATATATCACAATTTAAATTAAAATTATTATAAATACTACAAAATGTCCTTATATACTTTGTCCTAACAGACATCTTTCAAAAAATGAACACTTAACTATTATTAGCAGGTGGATGTTATTCCTTTCCCATTCTAAGTCCTGGACTTAAAGCCTAAGGAGATCTCAACAGGTTCTGAAGAGGAAGATGATAAAACCTCTAAAGTGACTCCCAAATCCATGCTTGACACTGACTTAAAATAATGAATTAAGCTGTAGCCAAAGTGCTATGAATATCTGTCCTAGAACTCTTTGCTTTCATAAGCATGGGGATGAGAGACTATAGAGTCTGGGTTTTTAGGAGATAATCTTGCCCTCAGTATCCTCAGCAAACTCACCCCAGGCTCTGAAGCTCTTGTGGGCCATCACTGTTAGAGTACAGGAGAATCCAAAGGCTGCCTCTTGAGGAAAAACAAGACATAAATGGCTAGCACTCTTTAAAGCCAGCCAGTGGCTGTTGTTACAAAGAGCTGTTCCTGAGGCCACATGCACAGTAGATATTGAAATTTGATCCTGCTCAAATTAGATAATAGTCATCATTAGGGAAAAGGAATCAATTGTTTTCTTCGTCTGCTGTCTACCTCTGTGCTCTGAGTGGAATGATATGTAAGATGACAGGAACAGACGAATAAGCATATCTTTAGTTATTTTTACTTAGCCAGCTTAACTAAACCATGGTAAGTAAGCATGTTACGTTCGATCTTTTAACACCTGGGTACATATTAAGAACATTCTCAAGTGCTTATTAGCATCTTTATATTCTCCTAAGAAGAGAAAACATTTAGCATTTGAGATGAAAATTCTCATACTCACTAAGTACAAGATGACGTTGGCCCGTTTTTAGGAAATGAGATGGTACAGTCAATTAGCGTATGGCCCATTCTCCTTTGGAAAATCACTTGGAGGGATGCCTACTTGGCCTCTGTACAATGTCGGAAAGAATCAAAACGGCAAGGGCACTGGCTGAGCTCTGCAGCTCTAAGCCGCCTCCACTCTGGGCAAGGAGGGAGTGGGCAGGGTTGCTCTTCCAAACTAACTGCACTCACCAGCTTTTCACAAAGTCCAAAGGATGCTTTCCCCACAAGTGAGAGATGGCACAGAATATTTAAAAAATCTTCCATCCATTGTCAAACTTAAGGAAAGACATAATGGGATTTTGCTGTGGCATCAAATTTTTTCCATTACTAACGATGCCCTTGTTTTTTAAATGTTCACTTTAATCATAGTTTATTTGAGGAGGAATTACCTGGAAGTGTCTTAGTTTATCAGAGAAAAGATAAACTTAGAATGGAACTTCAGAATTAATTAATTGAGAGGACTGCCTATAATGTGTCTTTTCTGAATGTTACCGAACACATCACAGGAAAAAGTTTTATTTTCCACTGTTGAAATAAATTATAATAAATAATTCATTTCAGCAGCAGAAATGTACTGTAGAACAAGAGAACAAAATTGAGTATACTTCCCTGCAAGTCTCATTCCTGTATCTTCATTATCTATTTGAAACTTTTTATGAGTGGTAAATCATATTTCAAGGGGCTGAAAATACCATAAAACAGGCTTGCTGCATTAAAATAAAACCAAGAAACCAAGGGAGCTGGAGTGCTTTAGACCTTGCCATTCAGCCTTTGAGATTTTCTTCCCCTCATCCTGCCAACACTACACAAAACACTCTTTTATTTAATAAGGAAAATAAACATTGTTTGTGGAAATACCACCTATGCTCTTCTTTGAGATAATTTTATATTTCTACCTCTCAGGGCAAGTTACCACCCCATTTGTCCATTATTAAAAGGGTTAGTTTTTAAATTATAAAATGTCTTCCTCTAATTATCTACAAGGCAGACAAAACTTAGTTTGGCAAGGTGATATTTATGTCTAGAGCAAATTATTGCCAACCTGAATTTCCCCCAATATCTCCAGGAAGAGTTGTTGAACCTGTTAGGGACCCAGGTATGTCTCCAAATACTAAATAATAGATGGGAAATTTACACATATTTATCATCATTGACTGTTAGACCTGGATAGGAGATTATCTACAGTCAAGCCACTCATTTTAATAGAAAGAAAAACTAAAGGTCAGAAAGCAAGTGACTGAATAAGGGACACACAAGTTACTTGAACAGAAAGCTCTCTGGAGGAGGATGATAAGGATACAGGGAAATGACAACTTTTAAATTAGATTGTCTCCACTTTTCTAGTGAGGTACCTTGAAGACCTGTTCACCTTGGTTCCCATCATCACCACCTCCACAAGTGATTTGCACTCTAAGTCTCCTGTAATTCATGGATTTTTAGTATCTGGAGTTGAAAAGGACCTTAAGTGACATGTGCTTGAAATTCCCTGTTTTTTAGAAAGTACAATCTCTCTGTTTGTCTCTTTTTGTGTCTGCCTCTTTCTATCTCCCTCTCTATTTTTCTCTTTCCCTCTCCTAGTCATGCTGATAATGTCAATAAATTTCAACCATGAAAAACATGAGCGCCAAATTGGGGTTTTTAAATAGAAAGAACAGTTATGATGTCAAATTGCCCTGGTAACGCCAGAGATGGGCCCGAGGAGCCTTCTGTTTGGCAATCTAACAATGTAAACAAACTATTAACTTCCCAAATCAGGAGCAATGAAAAGGCTACTAACCAGCTTAAATATATTTGCATGACAGAGCTGACTACAAGCACATGTTTACATTAAATATTCAGTGATAAACTAAACTCTAACTGAGGCCATTCCAAAGAGAGAGACAGTAGGGAAACAGCATGCTACTTTAGTGAATAGTCATCACAACATTTCTCAATGAATATCATATTTCACAACAGAATAACATAAAGGATAATGGCATGAGGGCATCTGATGCAGTCATCAAAGCAGAGTGCAATGAATATTGTATTTCATAATAAATATATTACCCCTGCAGAAGGAGGTTCAAAGTTTCATTGCCTCTCATCTGTCACAACACTCTCTTTGATTTCCTGTAGGGATTCAGTTAGATGGACCTAAAAATCCTCACAAGCTCCAGTGGGGGATTATTTTACATGTCACATTCAAAATGTTTTCATGTGGGAAAAAGCAGCATTTATGCGGGAAACTCTCAAGACATGTCAAAAACATTTTCCATCAAAAAGAATGGTTATTCCAAGATTCGGACTTGGTTGCTTTTTTTCAGATATGTTAGTTTTTTACACAAATGATATCACTCACACACATACCTCCATAGAAAGGCCATAATGTCAAAATTGAGGATGTTAACATTTCTTGATTATTACTTTAAATATATTTTGGAAAAGAGCAGAAATATGAATTTAGGTAAGTCTTTAAAATAAGTGCTAGTGGAGGCCAGTGGAGAAAAGAATCCCAAAAGTCTGTAGTTTGAGTTCCAGCTTTGGTCTTTGTGTGATCTTGGGCAAGTGATATAAATAGCAATCACTACTCAACCTCACTTGGCCTCAGTTTCCCCATCTGTGAAATAAAGGGGAGGATTTGATGACCTCTAAGGTTCTTTTTAGCTCTATATTTATGATTCCTCAAAACCTATAAATAACATAAAGAAGTCATCCAAGATTCAGCCTGCAATGGTTAGAACATCTCACAATTTGGCTGTAATTGCCTTGTTTTCACCTGTCTCTAGACTCCTTACTTTTCCTCAAGGCTCAGCTCAAGTGCTCCCAGCTGAATAAAGTCTTTCCTGATTCTCTAAGATCTGACAGTCTTTCTCCACCTCCAACATCCTCCCCTGAAATGACTTCCCACTCATTTTATATAAATCTTAGGTTTACTGGGGCAGCTAGGTGGCGCAGTGGATAGAGCACCAGCCCTGAATTCAGGAGGACCGGAGTTCAAATGTGGTCTCAGACACTTAACACTTCCTAACTGTGTGACCCTGGGCAAATTGCTTAACCCCCAGCCTCAGAAAAAGAAAAAAAAAATAAAATTAAAAAAAAATAAGTCTTATGTTTACTTATCTATATCCATGCTGTTTCTTCCCATGAGCTCCCTTAGGCCAGGACTGTTCTATTTTTGTCATTGTATTCCCCCCTCCCCCCAATACAGCAGAGAAGCTGGCACAAAGTTGTCATTTGAAAAATATTTGTTTAAGTGAATGATTAAAAAGTATGGACTAGAGTAAGACCACTGGGATCTGAATCTTGGCTCTGCCATTTACAACTTGGGCAAATCACTTCAACTTCTATGAGCCTCTTTCTTCATCTGTAAAGGAAGGGAGTGGAACTGAATGATTTTTAAGGCCTCACTCAACTTTAAATCTATGCTCTATAGTCCTAGTTGTGTGACTTTGGGTGAATCATCTCTGTTCTGTGAACCTCAGTTTCCTCCTCTGTAAACTGAGAATAATTATAACCCCAGAGCTTTGAGGCTCAAAAGGAATAATGGGTGTAAAGTGCTTTGTCAAATCTAATGGGTTACATAAAAGTCATTATTACATCCATTCTCTACATGGCCTAGATATTTAGCAAACACAATTTTATACGTAGTTATTTATAGACTCGGAAAACATCTTTATTTTACTCCATGAATCTTACAACCATGGAATCTGCCCATTACAGACAACTTGGCTTCCTTCCTATTTCAGGACTCTGAGAAGGAATAGACCCTGCCTGACTCCCTGCCTTTGGGTAATATGATTGGAAGTCCTGGTTCTTCCTTTCCTATTTGCCAACATTTTGAGATCTGGTCCTTCCATCATTTCCCTTGGCACATGATATATAACTTAATGGCATCCAATGTCAGCAACAATTCTTATTGTCTGGAAGTTTGTTTATTTCATATTGATACTCAATGTTTAATTTTTCTTTCTTTCTTAATAATATCCTATTATACTGATCTTCCATCATGCCACAGTAAGTAATTCCTTTCTCTCCCTGGCATTTACATCTTTGAGTATTTATAGATCTATCAAAGTTCCCATTTAGCTGTCACTTGGGCAAATCATACATATTTAGTTCTTTTACTTTGAACCTACAAGCTAGTTTTTCTATTCCCTTAATCACTTGACTTACTTTTTTTTAAGGATTCCCTCAATTTGTGTTTCCCCTCCATGAGGCAGAATGCCCACAAGTCAAGAGTCTTTTTTCTGGTGTATAAATAAGGGACTAATATTTGCCTGGGTTAGAACTCCTGTTTCCCAAAGTACAATCTCAAAAAAAAAAAAAAAAAAAAAAAAGGACAGATCTTTAAAAGAATAAAATTTTTTTTTCCTGAAATTTTCTAGTTTACATTTAAAGTAAAGTCACCAAGTATTTTTAAGAATGCCTAGAACTTCTTGCTTCAATTTTTAAAAGTTATTAAAGAATTTTCTTAAATCATTAAACTCCAACATTGGGCACTATTTCCTCCCCCTCCCTCACATTTCTAAATTTAAAAAAAATTATGAAAAAAGGAGACATGGAATCAAGAGACTTGATTGAATTCTGTTCTGCTTATTAGCTTATGTGACCTCTGACAAAACACAGTCTTTCTGAGCCTTAGTATCCTCATTTGAAATAAGGGTAGTATGTGTAATACCTGCATTACTGGGTTATTATAAAACTCTATAAATTTTCAAGCATTACAAAAATGTAAGGATTTAAAAATTATTGCCATGGCTATACTGCTGTCTATGTAATAATGAAAGAACTAAAAGAAGTTGCCCACTAGACTGAATACATCCTCTACACAGGATTTATTGAAAGGTACAAGAATCTGTAGAATTGGAATGAGAATGAGGAATTAGGATTATAGTCTGTATCACTGTGCCATTTATGTACTGAAGTACAGAGTTACAGAAATCCAGGATAAGGCCAAAATATATTTTTAATTACATATTTGGGAAATTCAAGATACATTTGAATAGGCAGGTTGGAAAAGTATCTTAAAGAATGAACTAATAAGCTTCAGGATTTTTTCACACAAATTACCCTTACATAGAATAATAATATTTTAAGTATTTGTGAGTTTATCAGCCTAATCACTATTGCCAATAGTCAGAGATTCCAATCTCTCCACATCATAATAGGCCATTTTCATGGCTGAAAAAAAAAAATCATCACTTAGTAGTCAACTGTTTTTAGGAATGAGAATACAAAAATGTTCTTATTTTCTTCCTGAAAGACACATTAAAATGTTGAAGTAACAACATCACAGATCAAGTGGTATGGCCTTAGAGGCCATTTAGTCCAACCCTTTCGGACTATTTTATAGTTGAGGAAACTGAACGCCCATTTGGCTGGGCACAAAGTACACGAAGGGGAGTAATGTGAAACAGTCTGAGAAGGTAGGTGGAACTAGTTTGTGCAGGGCTTTTAAAGGCCAAGGTGAAGATCAGCATTTTGTTGTGAAGGCAAAAGGATGTTATGGAAGCTTCTTGAGCATAGATGGAACAATCAGATGTGTAGGAAAATTGTTTTAGCAGATCTGTGTGAAAGACAGAATGGAGAGGGATAAGGTTAGAGCCTGAGTCTGATTAGGTCACTGCTGCAATAATCCAAGGAGGAGCAAATGATAGCTTGAAAATAATGTGGTGGCTTCTATGAATGGAGAGAAGGGAAAAGAAAAAAGATTTATTGTAGAGATGATACTTGGGACACTGAATGATTGCACTGGGTGAAGAATACTCTGGAGTGACAAGCCTGGGTAGTTGGAAAGACACTAGTGCCCACAGCAAAAATTGGAAAGTCTGAAGGAGGGTTATGTTTAGAGAGGAGTTCCATATGACAGACTGTGGGGTATTAAGGTGGAGTTGTGCTATCATATAGTAGTGATGGTGATTTAGAAATAGACCTTAAGAGGGAGCAATCAGAGTTGAATATATGCATCCGGAAGTAATCTGCATAGATGATGGAGCTGATAATTGAACCCATGGAAACTGATGAGATCACCTATAGATAGACAAAGTATAAAGAAAAAGCCCTAAATAGATATTTGGAGGATATATGGCTAAACATGGATGATGATCCAGCAAGAAAGACTAGAGAAAGTTGTTAGTTGTGTAAGAGGAGAAAAAAGGTGGGATATATGTATTTATATTCAATGACTATGAGCAAGTCACTTAACCTGTATTAGCTTGTTTTCTCACCCAAAAAGGGTATAATAGTATTTGACTCTTTTCCTCATAGGGTTACTTTGAAGAAGATATTTTGTATAATGGAAAGTATAGCATAAATTTGTGTTTTTATGCATATACTATCACAACCAAGAAAAAAATGCCTTTCATGCAAAACATCCTATGTTCTCTGAAAGAAAAGAAAAAAGATGACATGTATCCCTCTTTCCTGGTTCCTCAGTTATGAAATTAGGATACTGTAATTTACTTTAGACTCACTTTCAGGGAGGCAAGTGAGTAAAAAAAAAGGCAAATATGTGAATGTGTGGGGAAGAAAGGTTTGCTCAAGAATATGGCACTTATATGGCAGTAGGGAGACCTGTACTCAAGTCTTTGTAACATTTACTAGCCATGTGACTGTGAATAAGTCAGTTAGCCTTTTTGAGGCTCAATTACTTCAATTATAAAATGGGAGTATGAGTATTTGTACTATCTAAATCACTGGATCTGTTTGGGGCAAAAAAAGTTCTCAGATTGCAAAGGGTATATAAATGTGTGCTATTATTATTATGTTTTTGTCACTATTTCAGAAACATCTGAAAATTTAGGCAGGATTTCTGATAATGTATCATCAAGGAGGTTGGAAATAAACCTGTATCTCATGCCTAGTTGTGCCTTTTAGTTAAACTTCCAGAAGAAAAATAAAACATTGATAGGAATAGCAGAGTAATAAAAGATATCTAATTCAGCCATCTTTTGGGAAAAAAAATCAAAACATTATATGACATGAAGTCTTATCTGAATTAAGTGGAAAATGAAATATTGTGACTTATTTTTAGGCCTGTTATCTCCAGTGGCCATACAAATTCTTGGGCTTGGGCAGTTCATTTTCATGATGCTAGTAGAATAATTATCTTTTTAAATGATGGCAGCAAAAATGCAATTCAGCATTTGTTTTTAGAATGCTAATGCGTGTGTGTGTACTTTTTTTTTTTTTAATTGGCTAGAGAGATAAGAAGTGGTCATTTTAAAATCTAATTCAACAGTTGAACTTATGTAGCTTATGCTGGGATGACCCTGCCAGTCTTGCTTACTTGCTGAGCAGTTCCAGAAACCTGGATAATGCCCCTGCAAAAGGGTGATAGAAAAGGATTGTGCTATGGAAGTGTCTCATTGTCCTAGTTGAACTTGGGTAACTATCTCTGAAGAATGCACACAGGCTCTTTGGTGGGTCCTGACATTCTTCTTGACCTGGATGGGGTACCATCATGCATTTTTTACATTTGTTGTACTCTACTGAAAAATATTATACCCATATACCATGTTCAAATTAAATTCTCAGTGACGTCCAGTATAATTTTCCTTGAAATTTGGGAGCGATACTGTATGTGTAGCGTCAGTATAAAAAGCAGATGGCATTTATATGAAAAACCACTCAGAGTGGGCAAGTAAATCTGTATTCTTTGAACAAAGATTTCTAATTATTGCTTCAAAGATAGCTACAACATTTAGACCATGTGTCAAGCAGACTCTTCAATGGATAAGATATTACCAAAAGATGCCCAGAACTGTTGCTTTTTAGTCATCATTTCCCAATAATAGCTAATATTGTCAATTACAATTATGGAATAGAATATTAAACTCTGAGGTCAAATAGCATTTCTGGTATTACCAGATAAGATGCTGCTGCAAAGCATGCTGCTGACTATTGTGAACCAAGATAATCTTTCTCTTGCTTATAACTTATTCACTGTCTGCTTTATATAAATCCACCCATTTTTATTTTTTCTTTATATTCCCTTGGTGTTTTTAAGGCAAAATGGCAAAGATAATTCAGAAATTTCTGTGTCAAAGAATAGCTAAAAAGACCTATAAAGGAGAGTTGGTCACTTTCACTCATGAATAAAACTCTTAGGACCTTTGAAAATGCCATATAAAACTTTGGGCTTACTTAATGTTGGTTTGCAATATAGCATGTTTGCAAAATAATGGAGGATGTATAATTTCCTCATTTAAATTTTTTTTTCTTAAAGAATTTCTTTTTTTTTAGTCCCTTGGAAAACATTACAATAAATATAAAAATATGATTGCAAAATGACATCATTCTGTTTTCATTTAATTACCCTTGAAATGCCTTCTATTTAATATTCATTACTCAAAAGCTAATTTAAAAGAGAAAGAGATGCGACTTATTCAAAAAGATGTACTGTCATTCACAGCAATAGTTATCTAATATAGAGAAGTTAATAAAGCAGATTAATCTACAAGTCCCTTTAAGCCATCACTGAGTTTTGAACAACTGCCTCTTTGACCTTTAACCTTCATGCTGTGCACCCGTAGCAGGTGCCAGCTGTACTAAAATTATGGCTGACGTGTTTTAGCGCAAAGTCTTTTCTTACTTTGCTTCTGACCAGCAGCTGACCCTGTAGGAGTGATTGTTTCTTGTGCTGGCCTAAAGGCTACATAAACCAGTAACTGATAAACAAAAGCCTACATGTACCAGCTGCCTTGCCTAAGGGTACTCATCTGACATTGACACCTCTCACTAGTTTCTCCAGCATCCCAAATTGCTCCTTTTTGTTTCCATACATGCATTTCGTATTTGTTACTTTGGGAAAGCAAAGGAGGGATATCCAACAACAAAAAATTTTCCCATCCTTTCAACTCTAGTTTTGAAAATTTCACATCAAAAAGACACTACTATGATGATAATCTAAGCCTGATTTAGCAACTTTAATAAGGGGATAAAATTGTTTTATAATTAGATAGTAAAATTTTATTATACATTTTAATATTAAAAGTATTAAGATCAAACTTCAAATCAAAGTTATACTGAAGTACTTAAATATTGTATCATCAAAAAGGGGACCTGGGAAAGTACACTGTTGCTAATTCTTATAGAATGTGAATATGGAATTCCTGTGTGGTAATAGCTAAAGTTCTAACAGTTAATTAGATGTAGGGAAGAAAGAATCTTAAGTCACATAAATAGCAAAATATACCATTTTCAACACCATGATAAGATGGCTTTGACAGTTATTTCTCTGATACAAATTACACAAGGATCAAAACCAATCCCAGTAATGATTAAATGCAGTTATGTACATGGGAGAATACCAGTGCAAATGGTAACATATTTAAATGGTTTTGCTTCATTAAAAAAATTATATATGATATTAAACCATCAATCAATGCTGAAACACTGGAGTCTAAATGTATTGTCACTGGTGGAAATAAATGACTTGGAGACTGGATTTTGGCTCACTCAATATGGTATCTTTTCTGTTGCTTAGCCACCCAAGTCTCTGCTGGCTCAGGCTACATCTGGTAGATTTCCATTGCTTTCAATTAATAAGGCAAGTTATGATACTCCTGGATCACATCTTTAAACTGTGCTTAGAGGTAGAAAACACATGGCTCAGTGAAAAATCCCTCTGCTCTGATAAACATTTAGAATGAGATTCAGGTCACTTTTCATTCTGTATCTGTATTTGGAACAAAGTTTCCCTGTGGAATTTTAATGGTTTAAAGTGCATTATAATGCAATCTCATCTTGATATTGCTGTTTAATTTATTATGTCAAGTATATATTCACCTGCTAAGATGGCTTTTGCCATCTAAAAATGATGATTTAGAAACATAGAGACTCTTTCCTCCAAGACAATTTCTCCTTCCCTTTACCCTTTTTTTTTTGCCAACAATTATAATTTCATACCCAAGGTCACTATTTGTAGGCTAAACTCCTAGACATTGAAACTGGAAAAATTATTCTGGCTCCCCATTCAACTTTAAAAAAAAAATATCTGATGCAAAAACATCACCTAAAATGAACATATTCTGCTCATGTCTCACTCCCATTTTTTTTTTTTTAAACTTGGCTCTTTCTTGTTTCTAGGATTATTAAAGGTCAAATGAGATAAGTTGTATGAAGAATTCTATGCAATTTTTAAATATAGGCATGTAAATTCTTCAATAGTTATTATGGTTACAACCTATGAATCTGAAATTTCAAAATCCAAGAATGCAGTTAGATTCCATTGAGCTGGCATATTAATCTTTTGGTCATATTTCAAATATAAAAAAAGGAAAATGGCAAAAACATTTGAAGATTTCTTATGTCATTTTATAGGTAGGGAGCCTATTGTTGGAGAGACTTGCTTTGTACTATAACATACTATGTGTGAGCAGAAAATAACCAAATAACAACACGTGCTAATTATTTTGGTTGCTGAAGAAAATAAAGATAACATTTCTTAATTCTTAGTTAATATGTCCACTTTCTATTCAAAGCTTGGTAGTGGGGAGAGGGAAGGTTCATAAGCATCGAATTTCTAAGATTTTACTGGCCTCCTTTTCTGCTGCTTGGTCTTAATATCCTCATCTATAAAATTTATCTGCTTATTTGTATGTGTATCTATGTATATGTGCACACAAGTATGTAGAACATGTGTGTGTGTGTGTGTGTGTGTGTGTATGGATTGCAGTTACAGTTGGTGACTAGGTTGGAACAGTGGATTAAGTGCTGGGAACTGAGTCAGGGAGATCTGAATTGAAACTAGCTTAAAATGAATATTAAGATAAACTTTGAAAGGCTAAAAAAGTCACAAAAAGGCAACTTATAGCTGGCAGATAGAATCCAAATATCTCTGCCGTAGACCTAGAGCTGGAAAACACGTGTTGTTTAATCCCTTTCTCCAGGATTAAATTGTATTAAATGGCTTACTCAAGGTCATATAAAGAGGGGTAGAGCTGGGAATTTGAATTTAACTCCTTTGACTTTAAAGCCAGTATCTATTCTACTATGAAACCATTGTCTCTAATGAAAGCTAGATGGTACAAGAGATAAAAGGCAGGGCCTGGAGTCAGGGGGACCTGAGTTCAAATTTGACCTCAGATGCTTGACATTCACTAGCTGTATGACTGGGCAAGTCATTTAACTTTGGTTTGCCCCAATTGTCTCAATTGTAAACTGGGGATAATGATAACACAAACCTCACAGACTGTTAGGGGTTCAAATGTATTTGTAAATATCTGTAAAGCTTCTGGCACATTGCATCTGATTATATAAATGGTTGTGCTTTTTCCTTCCCTTCTTATGGGCTTAAGGACTGACTGTATGCATAAAGCTCAGATCTCTTTTTCATTCAGTTGGCAAGGATCTTCTTTCTTGGCCTGCTAATCTCCTGTAACTGCATACATGAGATTCCCTAAAACCAAGGGGACTAGAACGACTGATTCCCATTTGCTTTATAGACTGTGGATTATATATGTTTATAATCTATAAATGTTTTTGTTGGATGAATGACTGGTGGGAGCTACCTTTGAAAGTCCTATTGGGGAATTTCCTTCTGATGGGAAAATCCTAAATTTGTGTTTAATCCTCACTTCTTTGGTTTAATTGTGTAAGAATTCATCTTAAATGACCTATTTTCCCAAAAAGTGACCTTTCTTTACTACATGGGATTGTAAAGACGACTGAAATGGCAACAAGTGTACAACTTTTTTTATTTTGTCATGAAACTTGGGTTCCTATTTTCTACTTTGTTTTTCAACTGATTTACCACAGGCATTTCCCTTTTCAAATGAGCATTGTCTTCTGTCTGAGGCTGAAGTGAAGTCCTATTCCTATGCTCATAATATCAGTCTGCTGCTATGAATTTGATAACAATATAACAAATCAAACAGAAGGAGTTGATGGGCTATAAGGGGATACTTTCTTTTTTATGAATCATTGGAATGTTTTTATTAACATTAGGTAAACTGGCTAATTATTTTTTAAAAGGGAAGGGTAAGAGGGTGAAAAAAGGAAGATGGACTCATGAACATATTTCATTTGCCTAAGTGTTTTGCAGTGTGAAAATCCCACTCAGGATCCACAGGCCAAAGTCTCAATATCAGTTAAATGTGCTGGTGCACTTTCTTCTACTTAGTATTATGGAATGGAATCTTAAGTGTGAAAGATGTATCATGTAGTATGTCAAAATGTTGAGCAATATCACTTCAATCTAAACACAGAAATGAAAAAAGAGCTGCTGATTTCCTTTTTGCTGTAATTCACTTTGGGATGCATGTCATGAAAAGCACTATACAAAAGCAATTTTCATTGATTGACTGATTGAGGAAAAGGGTGAATGTTCTTTCAGCTTAAGTCCTTACTGAAGTATGATCTTTATAGCCTATGACAACTTTTCACAATCTGTAGTTAAATGCCATCTTAAAAAGGGAAAAAGCAAAGCAGGAGAGAATAATAATTAGAATATGTTTGGTTTTGGTTAAGATCAGCTTGGGTTAAACAAATTAAAAAGGAATATGAACTGAAAAGTAGGGCCTGTGATTCCACTATTTGATATCATTCTCTTTCAGATTATAAAAGCCAAAATGACATATTAAATTAGTTGTGCATTAATTGTTAATCAACACTGAAAACTACATATTTCTCAGTTAACATATACTACTCAAATGAAATACATTGCTATAGAAGGTACTCTTCTTTCTAGAGCAATTCATTCATTTGATAGCAATTTCTATTTGAAGGAGTAGAAATATCATTTTATTCTTTTCTTCTAATCTCAAACAGAAACAATCATGGCTATGAAATATACCTTCAGTTTCACAAAACACTCTTCTTCTATGCTTAATTTAGACAAAATTTTCACTTTAAGGCATAGCTAAATGAAAACCCATTTATAGATTATAGTTGTACTAATGTATAATGTTACTGATAATCCAAAAAAAAAAAAAAAAAAAAAACCCAAAAAAAACCCCAAACCCTAAAAAAGCTGACCAGGAAATTCTATCTTCTTAATCAAATGACTGTTAACAGATCAGTGTCTAGTATCTAGTTACCATCTCCATTTTCTTGGATTTTAAATTTATCTTCTTAATGACATAAAGCTACCTGAAGAATTTGATTTTTTAGGTGACTATGACTCTCACTGGTCAAACAAGAACAATGATGTTTCCCTTACTGCTAAATCCAACATGAATCTTTGACTCTTCTGATGATAAATACATAGGCTTCTCAGCTAGGTCCAATTTTCATGTTGTTTGAATTAGTATATGTTACAAAATATAGAAGACTGCTTGTTTGGAGAATGTCTGTGAAAACATAAGAAGCTAAGGGAATGCATCATTTAGGGCAGAAAGAGCCACATTTCCTAATGAGATGTACTTAAAAATACTTTTCTTGGGATAATAAAGGACTTTCCAATGCCCTTCATGTAATCCATACATCATTTACTACAGAAGTATATAGAGATACTTTTTGCACATTAGAACAGAAACTCAAATATGCAATTATGCTTCTAGCAAAATAGATTCAAGTTGGAAAAAAAAAAAAAAAACATTTCCAACTAGTAAATAATTGCAAGATCATTGCATCAGTTTAGTTTAAAGAGCTGACAAGCCTGCTCTAAACTCAAGGCACAATTAGTCATTAGGGTCTAGTTTTTCAGCACTCTTAAGCAATTTGTAGCCCGTTTCTTTTAATAGGGTTAGGCATTACTTAACCGACACAGATGTCCTGAAAACTGAAACCTTTAGTTATGAAGAAGCAACCTTGTTCATTACTTTCCATGATAGTCAAATCATCTATAAAGCCAGTGTTTAATGGGCAACCGATGAATAATCAATGACTCACTTTTCATCTGAGTGTGAAAATGAGAATAATCTAATACAGTGTCCCCATGGTAAGAGGCTGGGCCTTTGGTTCTGCTGCTATTCAGGGCTGATTTATAACCCAGTGGAAACCTGATGTAAACATATGATCAATGAGTCCCATCACTGCTGATAATAACCCCCAACC
This sequence comes from Sminthopsis crassicaudata, assembly GCF_048593235.1. NCBI lineage: Eukaryota > Metazoa > Chordata > Mammalia > Dasyuromorphia > Dasyuridae > Sminthopsis > Sminthopsis crassicaudata. The sequence goes on along the minus strand of NC_133618.1, from coordinate 424,203,780 downwards.
GGCCCACTCCCTTGTCTCAGAGTCCATCCCTTTAGGCTATTAGCTCCGTCCAGCTAATCCTTTCCACTATTCCTGCCTGCTGCTTTTACCCTGGCCATTCGTTCAGTCCAGCAGACTCAGAAGTAATTTTATACACAGCAGAGAGCGGGTGGAATTGATTTTTCACTCAGCGTTCAGTTCCCATCTGAATAATTATCAATTTTACTGCCTCATAAAGGGAAGAGTCAAAATTTCAAATCAATTCAAAAGAGCTTCTGAGACGACAGAAACTGTGCAAGAGAATAAGGGTCAAAGTTGTCAGTGACCTGAGGAGATGATGTCAGATATTACCATGCCCAACAGTTGACATCAGAGGCACTCAATATGATATAACCTAATGCTAATGCAAATCATATTTATGCTGACTACCAGAGACCAGTCATTAATATTTAACATGGTATCTAAAAGCCTACATTCAAAATAAATAGAATGTATTCCACTGATAATGAAGTTAATAAAGATATATCACTGCTTAGTCATATGCTATAAATTGAAGGATTACCAAGTATTATTAACACATAAAAATTGCTTAAACCAGTAAACAAACATATAGCAATACCAAATCAACACTAAGTTTCAGAAGGAACTTTATTTCCTGGTTTTATAAGGACATCCTGCAACTGGCATTACTTGAAGAGACCAATCCAAGTAAATTTGGCTTCTATGGTCAGAAATTCTATTGATTTTTGCTAAAATTTTCTACCACTTTCAAAGTTGTTGCCAGATCTTATGGGAGGAGGAAAGGATACTGTGATTACAACGTCCAATTATCTAGAAATACTCCCTAAAGGATGAGTCACTAATACATAGGCCACAGGCATGGCATTTCATGAAGGGTTCTAGGATGACAGTCTTGCCCATGTTATTTTTCTTAATAAAGAAGCCAACAAAGGAAGTAACTTGAGATCACAATCCATGTAATTTCCATCAAATATCAGCATCTGCTAGCAGTTGCCCGAAGTATGGAAGAAAAAAGTTTTCTAATTCCTTTGAAATGTTGTTGTAACTAGGCTGAAGACATTTTTACATCTGGAATACTCAACTCCAAACTTCTCTGTTGAATTTTTCATAGTCAAATGCCAACCTGAATATGAAGCCTTCCCTGATTTCCTGGGGGTGAGAATGGACACTGCTCGCTCAGATTTTAAGTGACATTTTATTTTCTTTGTATGTGCTTTATGAACCATCATATATTATTATTATTTATGTAACATATCTTTTTACTAGACTTCAAGCTAAAGGATGTTTTATACAAATGTTGTACCTTTCCTAATGTCTGGCACAGCACTCTGTACATAGTAGGTGCTGAATATTTGATGAACTAAACTGGTTCTAAGCATAACAAAAGAAAAACAAATTGAAGGCATTTAACTTTCTGTGCCTCAGTTTTCTCATTTATAAAATGAGAGGACTCTACTATATGATATCTTAGGTTCCTTCTACTTTTCTCTCTACATTTCCCGGGGGAGGGCACTTTTCTGCTAATTGTTGATTTAGTCCAACATCAGCACCAGTGACTTATTTAAAGGCTCATAATTTTGCTGTGATGTTAATATTTTCAGATCATAATCTATGACACACGTGACTTAGCAAAATAAAACAATTAAAACTTTTCAGTATATAAGTACAACACTTAGGCATAATTTTCTAAACTTGCAAACACCTTGGAGAGCTATCCTAAAGAAAAGAATGATGGTATCTACATGGATAAATGTTAGTGCTCTATTTGAAATATTTTTGATATATGTATTCATTTTTCTATCTATATTTTATGTTATGCTGTGTTACAGTGATTTGTACGAATGCATTTTATACATCAGAGAGAAATAAGAAAATATTACATTTCCTCATGAGCCAAATTAAAATACCTTAAGAAGTATCCTAAAGTGTGAATCTCCAAATGATGTGCTGTATTAAATTAGAGCCCAGCCCATATCAGCTAATGAGAAAACATATTTGAAAATGAATGGGAACCATAATAGCCTAGCATTTACAGGACAAGTTCAAGGTAATAATATTGGGAATGTAAGAAGGAAACTGGGGACCAAGGTATCACCAGTTCTATCCTGAACTTCTAATATGTCCCTGAGAATCATCTTCCTGTTAAATTCCTCATCTTGGTGGGAGAAGGTATTCATGGTAATCACTCTGATCTTCCTTGAGGGGAAAGGAAGGCAGTGTGTCATCCTACTTTCAGGGAATAATACTTATTGGTTAACAATTCATTAAAGACCCTCACAAGGTTACTTATTTTAAGAGACATTCAGGAATCTTTCCCTGTTTCTGAAGGCTTCATCACTTAAGGCCAGGGAATAGTGCCTCCTTTACCTGTTGTAGGACATCTGGATTTTGCTGCATGAAATGGAGCAGCCTCTGACCATCCTGGGAAACTTCTTGATGTCGAAGTGGTTTCTTGCCTTCTTTTGCTATGTGCTTGAAGAGATAGGTCATAATGTAATCCAAACTTGTACAACAGCTAGAAGAGACAATTGTATCTGCAAAAATGAAAAACAAAAACAAAAGGAACAACAGTTCAGTCTTATTTGAAATGCATGTTCAAATGGCAAATATGGAGGTCTATAATAATAATGATGATGATAATGCCCTTTGCATTGTGCTAGAACTTTCTGATTTTCTGAGGGATCTAACATTATCTTATTTGTCTTTCTAACAATCCAGGAAATCTGGAAGGTCAAGTTTCAGAAACTGAGACCCCCAAAAATAAAGGGACTTGATGAGTAGCGATCACACAGCTAACTAGTCACTATGGTTAATGACTACTCAGTCCGATTAGACAGCTATTGCACAAATACTGAGCTCATGCACCATTTACCATTTAGAACTAAGAGCTCCTAAAGTAATAACTCTTAACTTGTTCTTGTATACTAGTCAATAATTTTTACCTGTCTGCCCTGAAGCATGGGTGCACACATGCAAACACCCACACACCAAGCATAATATAGGTTATCATTTAGGTCTTGAACTCTTCATAATCTTCATTTTGTGGAGAAGAAACTAACTGAAGCACCATGAGGTTAAGTAAATTTTTAATGACTTACAATAAGTTAGTGAAAGAATGATCATGTACATTCCACATTTTTGGTTTTCTACTCTTACCACCTCTCTTCATATCAGAATTCCTCCCATCTATGGGGCACTTATTCTGCTCCCTGGAGGAAGAAATTCAGTTTTTTAGTGCTGCCTATACTCTGGCCAGTCTCCTTCCCCATCCTAATCAGATTTTAACCCCAGAGATAGGTAAGTTTTCACATTACCTTCCCCAGAATTAGAGCACCACAGAATTTCCAAGCCATGATGTTTTCCCCTTTCTTCATGACTTCCCCATTAGAATGTAAGCTTCTTTAGGGCAGGAGCTGAACTCACTGCTTGCATTTATTTGTACCTTAAGCACTTATCACAGTGACTGGTCCAGAGGAATGGTTTAGTAAACCACTGTAAATGTAAATGGTTTAGTAAACCATCTTGTGGTCCTTCTGTGTGCAGGATCATGTCTTACTCTGATTTTTCTGTACCATGTACAGAGTGCTGTGCCAAACATTAGGAAAGGTACAACATTTGTATAAAACATCCTTGGTGCCCTCTTTTACTCTCAACTTTTTGTCTACTTTTGCTTTTATTTTGGTTTTGCTTTATATCTGAACTCTTTCTTCCATTTTCCAATTCTCATCTTAAAATGTCTCTTTTTATCTAGGGCAACTTTTTAATAAGAAGTTCCATTACCAGAACAACTATTACATGAGACATAACTTTGATCCTAATAACAATATCTCATTTATACTATACTTTAAGGTCTTGAAAAATGCTTTCTCTTTAGTAATCTCGTTAAGTAAGCAGTGTCAATCTTATTATCCCAATTTTATAGATGAGAAAATAAAAGTTATGAGAGTTTAAAATGTCTGACTGTGATCATATAACATCTAACTGAAGTAGGATATGAACCTAGGTTCATTACGGCCTGCTGCCTATTTTATTCCTTAATTCATACTTTTTCTTTTTGGTTTACATTCTGATTCTGAAGCATTAGTAGAAGGCATTTTGGGCATATTATACAGTTCATTAGAAAAATCATTAGCTTATATCTTATTTCCAGTGTAAAGATGTAAAACTATCCATGTATGTGTCATCCAAATATCACATAAAGTATTCATGAAAGTTTTTCCTAAAATTAGAAAGATTTCCTAGAATTCCAATAGTTTGGAATAATTGGCAAAGGGACAAACCTGGATATATATGAATAGACCTCCAAAACTGGAAGTGAGAGTCAACCAATCTACTCACACTTTATGAGTTCCCACAGGATATATGACCTATGTGTCAGAGAACTGGATATCACTCTGCTTTCAAATGGAATCATGAACATCATATAATTCATAATAATAATGGAGACCAACAGATTAGTCATAGTCAAAGGAAGTAACTAAGTTGGGATGGATCCTAAAGGATATCCAGACCATTATACTAAGTTTACTGAGGCTCAGGAAGATGAAGGAACTCATCTGAGGTCACAAAAGTAGTAAACAGGAGAAATGTAATTTAAATTTAGTTCTCCTGATTCCAAGCTTAGTGTCATCAGAATAACCAAATTGGGGAACAGTTTGTGACATAAGTCTTGCAAATGGGTACACTTAACCTAGAAGTTTTTTTTTCTTTTTGTTTAAGCTTTTTATTTTCAACATTCAACCTTGCCAAACCTTGTGTTCCAAATTATTTTCCCTCTCTTCCCCCTAGCCCCATCCCTATATAGCAAGAAATCCAAAATGTGTTAAACATATGCAATTCTTCTATGCATATTTCCACAATTGTCATGCTACACAAGGAAAATCAAATCAAAAAGAAAAAAAATGAGAAAGAAAACAAAATGCAAGCAAACAATAACAAAAAACAAAAATACTATGTTGCAATCCACTCTCAGTCCCTACAGTACTCTCTCTGGGTTCAGATGGCTCTCCTGGAAATACTTTCTGAAGGAAGTAAGCCCTAAACTGTGATTTCAAAAGAATTATATATGTATGTATGGCAAGAAGAGAGAGAAACATTATTCAAAGCACTTGGGTAAGTATTTAAAGGAAACTCTGGGAAAATTACATTTGAGCTAGAAGACATAGGAAGTTTAGGTAAGGTCATGAATAGTGGAGAATCAGGGTCTAAATGTCAGGCACAGAATACAGATGGGAAGCAGTGATGGTCCAGCATGCTACAAAACTGGTAGGCTTGAAAAGCAAAAGGTCCTAGTAATTAAGATGCTAAGCAACCAGGTCCATTTGAACATCAGAGGATTCCAATCACATAACAGTGGGTTTTAGGAATGATTTCGACAGTCAATTTACATTTAAGTATCCTAAAGATGCTATGGAGTATATGGCAACTTCCATCTTTAGACCATTAAAAAAAAGAGAGAGACTTGTTGAGTCAAGTAACTTTCACTTTTCCATCAATTCCCATAGAATCAATCAGGAATGTAAATCTAATAAGTAACTTAACATCTACAAAAGACAGCAAAAAATAACATGGCTCTGATTTCCCTTCACCAATGAGTAGCAATATGCTATCAATCATATGAAAATTATAAAAACTTCACATAGAGTTTAGTGATCACATGCCATACAGGTTGCATTAAGAGGTTCCAATACACTGAGTCAGCTGTGAAAAAGCCATGTAAACACTTTAGACAAGGAGGCTGGAGTGTTTATCCTTGCAATAAAAGCAGAGGAGAGCTTCCATTACAGCTGATTTATAGTTGGGGGCTTCAAAAAGAATAAATATTATTTCAGAGGATATTATAAAATGTGGAATCAGAGGGAATATGGGGCATTTGGTCAGAACTAGAATGAATTGTGCACAGAAATGAGTATTTTTGGTCTTCTTCATCGGTGGCTCAAGCTATTGCATTAGATTCAAATGTTAACATTCCCAAGCCATAAAGGGAGCGACAAAAAGTCATGAATCTTTATATTCTGCCCAAGTGAATAAGTCAGCTCAGGGGATTTAATTTTCTAAATAAAAGGTTAGGTGCTTTATTTTTATAATTTGGAGAATGACATATAAGTTCTAATAGACACTCTGCCCTTTCCAACAGCATGTAGTCTGGCAGTTTGTCAGGGAAGCATGCCCTTCCTGGCTGCCATGCACCTCTCCAGGGATAGCATTGCTATTCCTACTCCTTTCACTTAGCCTTATGACCAGGAATAAGGGACTACTTTCAAAAAGTTAACTACATATGAACCAATCTTTTTTTTGGTCATATCTGACTTTTCAGGACCTCATTGGAGTTTTCTTGGCAGAGATCCTGGAGTTTGCCATTTCTTTATCCAGCTCATTTTACAAATGGGGAAACTGAGGCAGAGTTAAATTACTTGATCAGAGTCATTCAGCTAAAAAGTATCTGTGAATGCAGGAAGATGAACGTTCCTGACTCCAGGCCTGGTACACTCTCCATTGAACCACCTAGATGCTCTAACTACACAGAAAAGAGGTGCCTAATTGTGATTTAAGGATAACAAGGTTAAGTTCAAATTTGGCTCTGGCTCAAAACTTCTCAACTATCATAGAAGGGAGACAACTTTGGATGAAATGATTTGGGAAGAAAGTTGAGGTTTAGGGGAAAGATGTAGGTAGGAAAGACTATTTGGGATTATAGATAGAAATAGCTTAATTGATAAATTTCCCAGCAGGACAGAATTAATCTGGGACTGATATAAGAAATAAAGGGTCAATAGTCTATGGTCCATAAAGATACAAATAATGGGAGGCATGATTCAGTGAATTCATCCATTCATTTAAGGAACATTTATTGAAAAAAAATAAGGTTTTATTGAGGACTTACTATATGTCAAACACTGTTCTAAATGTTGGAGATACAAATACAAGGAGAAAGAATGACAGCCTATGCCTTCAAGAAGCTTATATTCTAATTGGGGAAGACAACAACAACAAAAGGAGATGAAAAGTAGGGGGAAGGGAAGAGAAAGGACAAGGATGTACTTGGTACAAAAACATGGTTTTCAAGTCCAGAAAGTCAGGTATAGGGCAAGGAGAGGAATGAAGGCAGGCACACCTGGTATCCTTCACAAAATGGTTGTCTGTGGGGGGCAGCTAGGTGGCGCAGTAGATAGAGCACCAGCCCTGAATTCAAGAGGACCCGAGTTCAAATCTGCTCTCAGACACTTAACACTTCCTGGCTGTGTGACCCTGGGCAAGTCACTTAACCCCAGCCTCAGGAAAAGAAAAAAAAATGGTTGTCTGTATTGAGAAAGCTGTAGAGGTAATAGGATATTCCAGTGGGAGGAGATCCCTAGTAAAGGGAATTTCAGGATGAGACTGTAGTCAAGGCATGATTTTGAAGTCTAGAAAATCAGGAGCAGGACTAAGTGGGCATCTACTATGGGACCAATGTTGGACTAGGCATCAACCTAAAAGAAATGAAAGAAGTATCTCTGTCCTTGAAGAGATTATGCGCCAGATGAAGAAACAAAGGTTAACATAATGACAAGCGGAAAATATATGAATGAGTACAAATCAACTTGTGTAAAATTATACAGTTAGCTAGAGCACAGAATTGATCAGCATGGAGTAGGAAGAGTAAATCTCTGAAGGCTTTTTGCAGGTATTTTAAGCTGGATAAATGAAAGACTTCACTAAATTTGGTTGATAGAGATAAAAAAGGGAGAGAGGCCATTTTAAGGAGATAAAATGCCAGATAGACATTTTGAAGATGTGAGTATCAGGTTGAGTGAAGATAAGCCGAATTCCTTGGTTAAGAAGGACATTCAGAGGGACTGACATGAGATGAAATAAATATGAAAGGTGAAGAAGAATTGCTGGTGGTCCCGAATGCTCTATTGAAGAATTTAGATTTGGCAAAGTAGACTATGAAAGGCAGTATAGCATAATAGATAAAAAGTCTGTTTCAGAACTGGGATGATCTGGTTCAAACCCAGTTTCTGACACAAACTACTGGTTTAGTAACCCTGGGCAAATCACTTTAACTCTCAGTGTTCTCAATGTTTCAAGCAAAGGCTACATTGCAGAACAGCTGCACATCTGCATTAGTAGAGGGAGTTTCCTTCTCTGGAAATTCCTTAAACCAATGAAGTCATAGGTATGGGAGAAAAAAGAGACCACTGGGAATAATTAGAAATTCCTGGGAGCAAGGGGTTCTAGGAGGCAGTTGCCATAATCTTGGAATGGGGTATAGAAGTCCGGGGATGTTGGAGTAAAGAGATATTACTCTTGTTTGTCCTTTGTTTTAGAAGAAGACCAAAGATAGCACAATGTTGGGGTAAAATAGTTTAATTGTAGTTGCTGTTAAATATTCCTATGTCTCCTTACTCTAATGAATTTAAAGAATTTTCAAAAATTGTTTGTCTTTTTGTGATATCTAATATGATTTTGTTGCTTGCTGGCCATATATTAGTATATCTTCCTTTGGTCAAAAATTAAATGAAGGTTGGTACTTGACAAAGTTACATTCCATATGATGTCAGAAAAGATTTTGTGTGTGTGTGTGTGTGTGTGTGTGTGTGTGTGTGTGTGTGTGTGTTAAGAGCATGGGGGAGGCAAGAAGGAGAAATCAAACAAGCAAGCATTTATTATGTGCAACATAATATGATAGATCCTGAATATATAAAGACAAAGCAAAAGTCCATTTTCTTAGGAAGCTTTTATTCAACCAAGGGATACTGTGTATAAAGAGGAAACTATATGCATCTAGTATACATACATATATGTATATTTGCATATGTGTTTATATATATATATGTATATATATATATATATATATATATATATACACATGTTGCACAAGTATGACTTGTATATGAATTGCATTCCAATGAGGCAGAATCATACAAAGTTGTCAGCCTCACTCTTCCAGAGTCATTGTAGCCCAAAAGCAGGACAAAAGTCAAGATGATCAATGAAGGGGGATGCACTTCACAAATGCCACATTTATAGCTGTTGGAACTATTATTCTTATCTGCTCCTCACTCTGGGGGAAATCTTCATATTCTTGGGGTAGAATTCTCCTTAACTCATTAGCAGATGTGAGGTCAACCTGGTTTAGGGGTTGCCCATGTAGTTTATCAGGGTATGATGCTATGCATGCTTTAGCTTGAATAAAGAGATACATAAAACCCTAGACATAAATCAAGACTCAGTAGGACTTGGTGGTTGAGTTGATGTGGGGAAAAAAGAGAGAAAAATGGAAAATAACTTATGTTGTGTGACTAGGGGAACAAAACAATGAAAAGGCTATTGACAGTGATGGAGAGACTTTAGGAGAAGATAATGAATTCAGTTTCCTCAGTTTAATAAAGTAGACCCAGAGTTCTAGAAGAGGTAAAAGAAATTAGAGATCTGGACTAGAGAAAGAAGAGGTGGGAATAGCTGAAATCATGGCAAAAGATCTTTTTGAAACATTAGTCAAGTGCTTCAAAATGAAGAAGAGCACAGGCATAAAAGACTAAAAATCATGCAAAGAAAACAAGGAAATGCAGGAAAACCATGAAAACTCATATTTCAAAGCTCAACCGGGCATAGACACAATTGGAACAGCTCAAGCCTATGAGGTGGGAAACAGCTTTACCACAAGCCTTTTCTATTTCCATAGAATTTGACATACATCATCTCATTGGCTTTTTAGAACTTTGGGAACAACAAAATAAAGGTATTATCATCCCTATTTTACAGAGGAGAAAAGAGAGGCTTAGAAAGATTAAGGGACTTGTTCAAGGCCACACAGAAAGTAAGGGCTTGTAATCAGGTCTTATAAGTCAGCCCAGTGCTTTTCCCACTGGACCCAAGCTAAGTCTGAGAAACAGTCTATGTAATGATGAAAAAGATTCTGTTTTTACTTGGCTCAGCAATTTGTTTCTGTGCATTTTCCCTAACTTTCCAACGTTTACTTTTCAGTCAATATCTACTGAATGCAGACTATGTGTAACACATACTGTACTAAGTGGTATCTAGGCGGGGGGAGGAAAGGGGATTCTCTCCTTCCACCAAATGGAAAGATGTGGTCTTGTCTACCCTTACTTTATCCCATTCTTTCTTCCTTTTCTCTCTTCTCTACATAGCAACTGGCCTGAAGTTAATAAAATCAAATTTCATCTTTAATCAAATATGTGGACAATGAGCCACTAAAACGTTAATGAATGACGGTCAATTACAAGACTACTGAATTTTTTATATCACATTGAACAGTTCAGACTAGTTACTTTACTATCATTGATTCAATACCTTCCCCAACTTCTCTACAATTCTACTAAGAATATACTCTAAATTCTATAAAATCTAAATAGACCTGAACAATATCTAGAAATATCTTCTTGTAATTCATAATCACTAAAAAAGAATACAGGTATTGACCTTTTTACATACTTGACTACTGTCTCTAAGACATACTGCTAAGGCAGGTAAGTGGCAGAGTAGAGAGAGAGAATGGATCTAGGGTCAAGAAGACCAGGGTTTAAATTTGACTACTGGATGGGCATGCCATTTATCTTGTTTGCTTCAGTTTCCTCATTGGTTAAAATGGAATTGATAATATAACACCTATATCCCCAGGGTTGTTGTGAGGATCAAATGAAATAATATTTATAAATCATTTAGCACAGTGCCTGGCATATAGGTATGGTATAGATGCTAGCCATTATTATTGTTATTTCTAGAAAAAAATGAATAATTCACATGTCAGTAGCTTCCATCTTCAGTGAATATAAGATTTTATCAATGTGCTTATCAATTTTTCTAAATAGTAGTAACATAAAGAGAAAAAAAGCAAGTAAAAGCCATTAAAACTAAGAGTCTATATAAGGAAATTATTTCCATAGCCAGTAAGACAACATGTAACAATTATTTGTTATATGATTAGGATAATATTTCTTAAACAGATTTTTCTGAAGTGAGGGACTATACTGCCTTTTGTTAGTACTTTTCTTCCCTGTCTTGTATATTTAACTCAAAACAGATTTATTGTCAGACCTTCCTGACTTCAGACCCACTGCTCTATCCACTGTGCTATATAGTTGCACTCCACTGATACTGACATAATGCCAAGAGATATAGCACAGAACTTTTAGAACATTCATTGAATCTCCTATGAGAAGGCATAAGTAGGCTGTCATCTGCACCACTGGAGGGAGTTGCCCATATTGAGGAAATAACAGATTATTTCAAATAACAAAGTTAGGAAAAACAATCATTAGAGTTATTCAAAAGAGGGACAATCTATTTTGGAGGCAAAGAATCCCTTTATTGTCTTTTCTTAAAAAATCCACTTTAAGAAGAGGAGGACTGACTGCTTCTTGGGGATGTTGGTGAGGGAGATCTTGTTCAGAGAAGTTGGAGAAATTGGTCTTTATAATCCCTTCCAACAAAGAGATTCTGAAATTTTGTGATTATTCTCTTTTTTTACAGATCAGAAAACTGGGGTTCAAAGAAGATGTGCCTTAAGCTCATAAAATTGAATTGTTAGGAGAACTGAGTGAAATACTAAATGTAAAACATTATCATAAATGGAAGGTAATGATGGTGGCAATAGTTCTCTGAATACATTTCATGGAGTACTGTAGGCAAAAATTTGATTAGAAAATAAAATACTATGTACTTAACATAAATTGTATTGTTTGAGTCTTAAATCAACCCTATTCTATAGTATATAGGTATTACTTTCTCCATTTTTCAGATAAGGAGACTGAGGCTTAGCCATGATTTATTCAGAGGCCCAGAGAAGAAAGTACCAGAGGCCACCCTTAGCATCGCTAATTTATGGCCCTTCAATTTTTCTACTCTTTCCTTTGACCCTAAGGAGATGGAAATCTAGGCAACATAAAAGTAAAAAAAATCAATAAAAATCTGTTAAATTAAAAAAAAGCTATTAATAATATATGTATGTGGAACATTTAATCATTTTTATACATTATTTTCTCATATATTACTGATTTTAACTGTAATGCCCTTGAATGGATGGCAGGAAGGAAAATGCTGTTATTCCCATTTTACAGACAAAACAAGAGCTTCAGAGAGTGACTTATCTAGGGTCACACAAAGAAGAATGAAAAAAATAGAAGCCTAAGTCTTTTTAATTCCACATTAGCTCACTGTGCTGCCTTAGATAGACATGAGAATAATCTGGGAACTAGATGACTTCTGAGGTACTGTGAGCCCCACAATTCTATATCCCAAAGGGCATATAATAATGGGATTTGATCTATATGAGCCAGTTTAATGAACCAGTAAGATTAACCAACCAGCTTTAAAGAAGAATCAGAACTAGAGACAAATTAATTGAGGTCAGTATGGAAAGGTGGTAGGATCTGTTAGGTTTGCTGACAATACTGGCTCCCCTTGGGTTTCTTGGAATACATCTGGTGTACTCTTAGAATGGTATCTCTGTTTAGCTATCACACTTGGGTCAATTTAATGACTTTCTGGATAGTTTCTTCTTCTTTGGTTTTCATGTCATCAATCTTGTTCTCTTCTTAACTGTTTTACCATCTCTTGAGTCTTCTGTACTGGATCATCATTTATGACCTGTCCCTATCCATGGATGTAATCAAAGTCTTTATACTATGCTTTCTAACCACTCACTCTTAGTGATCTACTCAGCTGACCACCATGCTTAGATCAATTTTTATTTCTCTTCAATAACTTCCAGAACTACATACACACAACCCTAATTTCTCTCCACTTCTACATCATCAACTACCTATTGGGACACCTCCAAAGTTTGCTATACAGCTATCTAAAACTCAGTATGCTAAAAACAAAACAAAACAAACAATTTTCATCTTTTCCTCTAAACTTGCCCCTCTTCCAAAGTTCCCTATTTTTCTTGAGTACCACCATCTTTCTAGTAACTCAGGTCTGCAACTTTAGTCATTCCTGTCTCTCCTTCATTCTAATCAGTTTAAAGTCTTTTTTAAAAAGTATGTTCACAATGTATCTCATATCAATTCCCTTCTCTTTATTTATATATGGGCTTCACCAGATTTCACTTGGAATGTTGAAAACAAAGCAAACCCAAAAACTATTGTCCCAACTTCCAGTTTCTCCCTTTTCCAATATATCTTGCACATAACTCCCCAAATAACTATTCTAAAGCACATATCTGGCCTTGTAGGTCCCCTATTCAAAAAGCCTCTGTGTTTCTCTACTGCCTCCTGGATTAAAGAAAAATTCTTCAGTTTTGCATTTAACATCCTTCACAGGATAGGGCCAACAAAAATTTCTAGGCTTATTTCACGTTTCCTTTTCATGCACCATGTACCAAATAGATCATTTGCTGTTTCCTAAATTTGGCTTTGCATATCCCACCTTTGTATATGTTGACCACCATGCTTAGAGCATACCCCATCCACAACTTTGCCTCTGAAATGCTCTCAGTTTCTTCAAAGGTCATTTTAAGTGTCATCTTCTGGTTAGATGCAGTCTTTCCTTATTCCCTACTTATTAGTATTTACACCCTCTTCAGTTCTTAAATATACACATACTTGTGCAACATGTGTATATATATATATATATATATACATATATGCAAATATACATATATGTATGTATGCTAGATGCATATAGTTTCCTCTTTATACACAGTATCCCTTGGTTGAATAAAAGCTTCCTAAGAAAATGGACTTTTGCTTTGTCTTTATATATTCAGGATCTATCATATTATGTTGCACATAATAAATGCTTGCTTGTTTGATTTCTCCTTCTTGCCTCCCCCATGCTCTTAACACACACACACACACACACACACACACACACACACACACACACACACACACACACACACACAAAATCTTTTCTGACATCATATGGAATGTAACTTTGTCAAGTACCAACCTTCATTTAATTTTTGACCAAAGGAAGATATACTAATATATGGCCAGCAAGCAACAAAATCATATTAGATATCACAAAAAGACAAACAATTTTTGAAAATTCTTTAAATTCATTAGAGTAAGGAGACATAGGAATATTTAACAGCAACTACAATTAAACTAACAAATGCAAAACACATTTCAATGTAAAAAGGGGGGACATTTTCCACCATACTAAATTTCAATGATAAAACCATCTTTTGCTTTGGATTCATGACACTTTACTTTCTCCCCTCACCCATTTTAATATGATTGTTAAAAAAAGCAAATATATTGAGCTTCCACAATTATGTATTTCATCCAAAAATCAGAGTTCTATATGATTCTTACCAAGAGCAGTTAGTCCCTCAGAGATAGATGTGAGAAAGTACATGAGCACCCGAGGCTCTAAATTAGTGATAAAACTCATGTGGTCCTGGGTGAGACATTCCAGGAGAGGGTAATAAGACTGGCTCAATTTCCGATATTGCTGAAACAAACAATGACAAGCCACAGGTAAGAAAAATGAAAACATGCTACAGTCCAGTATAAATGGTAGTTTATAATGTAGGAAATCACAAGGCTGTTTAAGTGAGAGGTCAATAAATATACAGAATAATGACTTAATAAGTCCCAATTCAGCATTTAAAGGATTTTTAGTAGTAGTCTCTGATCTCTAGAAACCTTTATTTATGAAACCAGCTGTACAATATATAATCTCAGTTTCAGCTTATTATGTTTTGAGTACTTAAATACAGGTCGAATCTCTGTTGAGTAAACGGCTGGCTTTCCAAATTACTATTATTTTTAAAAGATTTAAATTCTGAACTACTGAATACAATTTGAGGTAAGTGGCCCATTTCCTAAGACTTGCTAATTTTTAACTCTTATATGGATTTTCATTGCTAAAATGGGAGCTCACCTTGACCACTGGGATATCTTTTCCTAATCATTGGCTAGTTTCTCCTCCCAAACTTGCCTGTGCATAGGGCCAACAGATCAAATTGAATCAAATATTAGTAAATAAATGTCTTGGCACTCATAATTTGCTAATATGGATATGCTCTCAAGATAACTCAGCTCTCACATGCTATTTTATGACACATAAAATAACAGATAAGGAGGGGCAGACCCACTAACTCCAGTTGTAAGCTAACTGGGGTGCAAGTTTGGGTATTTTGGTGACAGAAAATTTAGAATGAAACTATTGCTTTACTGGAACAGCAGTCATGGGGAGGAGGTTAGAGTAATGCCATCACCAATTTGAGGCAACTCATGGCTTGATAGATCACTGAAGATTCTAATTTTCAGTAGTCTTTTCAAAAGATACAGTCTTTGTTAAGCACCTTCAAGATTTATTAATAGAAAGTATGGGCCACCAAACTATGCATGAAGGCTATCAGAAATTCAGACGATCACACCTCTAATGACTCTTGAGACTAAAAGAATCAGTTTTCCTACAGTTCAATTAGTAGGGAACCTCTCAGAGCTTTACTCTTAACTTGAGTGACTGAAGTACCACCTAAGTCCTGAAAGTAAACAGCAATTTGTGGCAGTTTGGGAGACATATTAGACTCCAAAACAAGGCTGATAAGTAATTGTTGTTTGTCCTTTGTTCTCAAAGAGGACCATGACATCAGAAGGACCTATCATGACTTGCAAGTGAATTGCATTTAAGTGAGGGAGGGCTGTGCAAGATGATCTGCCTCACTTTCCCCTCCAGAGGCATCTGGATAACTGGCCAGAGATCAGGATGATGGGCCTGGATGCTGTGGGGGACCTCAGCCTTTTTAAGCTAAGGTTTTTCCCAAGTCTTAGTCTGTCTGAGGCAGCACCTATTCAATGATTAAGGTTAGGTAAAAATGAGGCAAAGAATGGCCTGTTTTATCTCGTCAAAAAAACAAAAACAAAACCCAAACATTTTCATAATAATGAAATCACTGCATCACAAAGTTTGAGAAGGTCTCAGATCATCTAATCTAACCCTTACATTTTATAGTTGAAATAAGAGGATGGAGTTATGGGAGAATGATTTGTCCAAAGTCACAAGGCTAGTGAAGGCCAGAATAGAATGAGCTTAAAACTGAGACCTTTTCAGTCTGATTCCAGTGTTGTTCTCTCCCCATTATTTAAATGGTACAGGAGGTCCAAAACAGGGAGGGCCCCCCTTTTTTGGGGGGGGGGCAAAAAAGTTTAGATATGTAATAGGCAAAGGAATGATTCAGAAAATACTACTACTATTACTACCAATTACTACCAATGTCAAATTTTCAACCTCAGAAAACATATCATTTCAGGAAGTCATAGTTCTTTGTCACCCAAACAGTGTTCTACTCAAAATGCAGAGCTGAAAACCACATAATTACAAGTATAGTTGTCAAGTAATTAATCTGAATTGCTAATTATGCTTTTTCTTGATACTGAAGTAGGGGCATTCTGGATGTTCAAGTTGTCACAAGGAGATATTTGCATATTTTCAAAATAATCTTTAAAACATATAGAGTAACTCCAATATTTCAAATTGTATAAGATAAATCAAGTAACCTGGTTGAAAACATAAAATATTCTGGCACTGTTCTAGTTCCCTAGGCCTCATCATAACAATTCTAAGCCTGTGGTGGTGTTATTTCATCTTTCACACAAACACTCCCATGATGAATGACTGCTTACTAGCAAGTCACTATGGGACACTGAAAGCAGCATTTTGACAAAGGCCTGGAGTACGTTGTCAAAATGGTTGTCCCCGTACAACTTGAAGACGCCAAAGCTGACATAATTTCCACATAAGGCAGACTTGAGAGCAGAATAGCAGATGGAAATGCCCTTGAGTTTCATTGGATAAATCTGATCTTTTGAGAGGCTCCCAAGAGACAGGATCTGATTACCTGTTTTAGGGTAAAAGAAAAGAGAGAAACTGACATAAGTAGATGCAAATCAAGGCAGTTACAATGGGCATGTCATTTAACATTTTCATTTCATTGCTAATTTTCACATTTCATTTCCATTGTTCCAACAGCTGTCCATTTGGATGAAATTAAAAACAATTAAGAGTGGAATACCTGGAAAATGCAATGGGCCTGACTGAGAAGCACCAGTGTAATAATAATCCAAAAAGCAAAGGGAAAAATGAAATTTTGAGATATAAATTATTTCAAATGCAGGGGTAAATCCCTGGCACAGAGCTAAACTACCTTGTGGTTGATTTTTCTGCTGGAGATCTCAAGGGATGACTGTTATCACTATACTCAATATTAACCATCAAAATATAAAGAGAAACTCAGTATTTTCTCTATAGGAGTGATAATGCTCACCATAAACACTTTCTGTTTGTAAGATGAAAGATATTAAGGACTTGTGCTTGGCTAGGCAATAACCCCATAAAGTTATTTTTATAAATTCAGAAATATTTCTTTAGCACTATTTAAAAAAAATTCCTCTGCCTTCTCAAAAAAAAATCTAAAAACTACATTTACTGAATTGAAAAGAAAGTTATGGGAACCATGTGCTCATTTTACAGATGAAAAAACTGAGGACCAGGGAGGTTAAATGACTTGGCTACTGTAAGAGAGGTGGGAAGTGGTAGGTCTTGTGAGTAGAAATTCAGTATTTGACTTCTGCGTATGTACTGCCAATGTATTTATTGCCTTTTCTTCTTGGATGAAGCGTCTCTGAACTTGTTTTCCTTTGTACACTTTTTCAAGCTGGTGTGAATGTGTGCATGTATATGCTTGTATATTATGAACTATAAATGAGAGGGCCTTGAAGGGTCAGATTCTGTACTTTGTGCCCAAACCCACCTACCCACCTTCAATTCAAAATAGACATATAAAAACAGGGCCTCTTTTTATAGATTTCTAGAATTTCGAGAATAGAAATAGATCCCTAAGACTATAGATCAAGAGTAAGAAGAGACCTCAGAGGCCTTTACACTTTATATTTATAGACTATGAAGCTATGCCTAAAGGTTATCAAGTGACTTGTCCCACCACACAGATCGTATCAAAGGTAGGTTTTGAAGCCAGGTTCTGTGACTATAAAGCCACTGCTCTTTCCAGTGCACTGCCTCCTTCTTATTCCATTTGGTTTGAACAAGTTGGATATTCTTCTTACAGAAAAGAATACTATCTTTCCTGTGAAGTGGAAAAGACATAGGTGTTTTTCAGGACCTTTTTTTTTTTGGGGGGGGGGCAAAAAAGTTTAGATATGGAATAGGCAAAGGAATGATTCAGAAAATACTACTACTATTACTACCACCACCATCACCATCACCACTACCAGCAGCAGCAGCAGCAGCATTTATATAGCACTTATTATGGGAGAGACACTGTGCTAATTACTTTACAAATATTTTCTCATTTGATATTTACAACAATCCTGTAAAGTACATGATATCATTAACCCTATTTTACAATTGAAATTGAGGCAAACAGAGTTCAACTGACTTGCCTAAGGTCATATAACTAGGAAGTGTCTGAGGTTGGACTGGAACTCAAGTATTTTTGACTCCAGACCAGATACTCAGTATAGGTAAACCAGAAACCAGAATAATCGTTTCAATTCAACAATATAGGAATAATGATTTAAACAATCAATTACCATTCATTTATTAATCACCTACTATGTGTGGGATATTGTATGTCAAGCACTTTGCTACAGTACAAACACACACACACAAAAAAAAAAAGGAAATAAAATTACTTTCAAGGAGCTTATATCCTATTGGAGAAAGACTATAAATATAAAGAGACAAGCACTGGTATGGGGAACTTCTGGATGAGAACCCCCCCCCCCTACTTCTTTGTAATTTAGCAGTTTTAGAGTTGTTCAGAACACTGAGGGGTTAAGGGACTTGCCTAGGATCACATAGCAAGTATGTGCCAAGAGACAGAAATTTAACCCAAGGTCATGTATATTCCCTAAACAATTTTAAAATAAAAAAAGATGTCTAATACATGATAAGAAGGGATAGTACTAGCAGTTGCTAAGAGAATTTTTATAATTTCTTCTATTTCTTCACTCTTTAGACTTTAATATTCCTTGTATCATAAAGTCATTCAATTCTGTGTAGTTCTAATTTTTAAGGAATTTGTTACTTGCATAAAGTTTTGCATCTCTTATACCTTAGTATTTATCTTCTTTCCAAGCCTTTCTTATGAAGATCTTATTTCTTTCTGAATTCTTTCCTCTATCACTCTTACTTCAGTTACAATATGATTTTAAATTAAACAACAATAAAAATCAAAACACTTTTGTTAATTTCTTCTAGGAATCAGAGTTGGCCTTGTGTCTAAGCTGTCTGTATTTTTCTTTTGAGGCTTTGATTATAGGTATTTAGGAGCTATTCTCCTTAGGCTTCATGTGACCATAAGCTCTTTTTAGTAGGTCTTTTAAAAAATATTAATTTTTTGGCTTACTTGTTTTTTCAACCTTACCTGTCAGATTGAGACTTCATGTTAGGAGCAAACTGTTCTTTTGGAAGAATTGTCATAGTCTTGAATGGTCCTGGTCTATTTTCTCTGGGAGCTTGAAGCTGTTTCTCACTCCCCCCCCTCCCCCAAAGCAGGTTAGGGAGATATAAACTTTCAATGTACTCTTGAATTCAGGGAATGATCTGATTGTTACCTTCCTGGATTTTTCCAAGTTTCAGATCCTGGCTTGGGTCTAAGAAACAGAGGGACAGATTTGACCCTGGGAAAACCTACAGAGGAGGGTTGCTGGTCCTCATTAGGTATTTGGAAGGCTTTCCCTGTAGACCTATCCCCAAAGTCTGGGGGCTGAATCCTTGAGTCAGTGAGAACACTGCCAAATTATTCCTGGTCTGATTTGAATCAGCAATTTCTCCGTGAAATTAAACAAAGCTATAAGCCTGCCCTTGTTCTATATTACATTGGTCACTTGCCTATGAGTGGAATTTGTGATCTTGGGCTGGAAAAAATGACCCACTATGGTTTCTTCTTAGATTTTCTGATTACTATTTGGTCTGATACTCTTCTTAGGAATTTAGTAGAGTAGTTGTGGAGAACTGAATTTTACTGCTTTCCCCTACTTTACCATCTTTTCTGGCTGGTCTGGGTACTAGCAATCCTGGGGTTTAGGAAAGGCTTCAGGAAGATGGTGCTTTAAGGTGGAAGTGATGAGGTAACATATGGGGATTGGGCCATGTATGGGGCAAAGGCTCAGAGATGGAAGATGGCAGGCTGTATGTGAGAAAGGGAAAGAAGGCCAGTTTGGCTGGATTGTAAAGGAAGGGGAGTAACATTTGAGTCTAAAAAATTAGGTTAAAACCAACCTGTGAAGTGCTTTAAAAGCTAAATAGAGAAGGCTATATTTTATTGGCTACAAGGAGCCACATCTAACTTCTCATTTCAAGACAAGTATTCTTTTCAGTTCATTCCACTTCCACTATAGACAGTTAGGTACTATGACTCTTCTGAGGAAAGCACTTGATAAATCTTATATTTCTATGGCTGTAAGTCACTAGTCAACAAATATTTATTAAGTGGCAATACTATATGCAAGGGCACTATGCTAAGTGCCAGGGATATAGAGAAAGTCAAAAAGGTTTTTGCTCTGAAGGAGCTCAAAATCTAATTGGGGAAAAAATTGAAGAGAACTATGTGGAAACAATATATATATATATATATATATATATATATATATATATATATATATATATATGATCAATCAAAGATTTTAGGGAGTAAAAGAAGAATTTCTGCGGCCCCAGATATTTAATCACATGCTACTTTCATGAGATTACAAATATATGTCAGGGAAACATCTTGTTTTGGTGAATTTAATTCATGTTTTCATCACTTATAAAAATGAAAGTAAATAATGTCTTCTATCCATACTCACAATGTTATTATGAGGATCAAATGAATAAAACACAGGTTTGATCATGCCATTCCCTGTTCAATAAACTCCAATGGCATCTTCTCTATTACCTCAAGGATCAAATACAAACTTTTTTTTTGTTAGTCTTTTAGAATCCTTAGCAACCTGGCTCAAATATACATTTCTAGTTGTTTTATATATTACTCCTATCCCTACATTCATCATTCAGCCAAACTAGCCTTCATGCTATTTCTCACAATTATCCATCTATCACAAGTACTAGCTCTGTATTTTTGCACAGATTGTCTCCCATGTCTAGGGTGCTCCACCTCTTTCCTCTGCCTTTGAGAATTCTTTTTTTTTTTTCTTTTAAGTTTGGCTCAAAAATTCTTCACCTTTCTTAATTTCCCTATCTGCTTGTGTCCTTAAACAATTACCTTATATTTACTTTATGTGCATTTTGCCAATGTTTCCATAGTTCCTTGAGACCAGAAATTATTTTATCTTGCCTTTGTATTTTAAACACCTGGCACATTTTCTGTCTCAAAGTTGTCACTTTGCAAATGCTTGTTGTTTGCCTGATTGATTGATTGATGGATGTGAACTCATGGATGTTACTCATGGATGTGAACTTTAACCCCATTATCTTACAGATTAAAAAATGGGGATGTGGAGAGTAAAGCTTCTTATTCAAGTTCACTAGGCAGTACGCCTTTAGGTCTTCCAAACAAGTATGAAGTTTCTGTTACCTGTTAAACATTATAAGAATGTAGAGAAGCCATTATTTTAAAGGTGATGGTGATTTTTACTGGGGTAATGACACTGTTTTGTCAATACAGGAAGGAAGGACGTTGGTTCCAGTAAAGATCTGAGAGCCAAAATAAGTATGTTATAAGGCAATAATGTAGAAAAGGATATCCTAATACTATTAAAGTGCTGTTCTAGATGACAAGACAAAGATTTTACATGTAAACAGGGTAACTTTTACATTAGTTGCTGAAAATGGCTGATGGGAGTTTGAGATTTGAAGCAAACAAAATTTAGCTGTAGAACTTTCAGGGAAATATTACCTTTAAACACAAATTTTGGAAATTTTAAAAAGGATATTGTGGTAAGAGTAATATTCTTATCCCTATTCCTATGTAAGTTAGTCTAATTTTTTCCTTAAGAAGTATTACTACTATTCTTGAGTCTTGGTTTGCTTAAGAGACTAAAAATTCACGCCTTTCCTAGTCATCCAAGTATAGAGCAGCCATGGTGAGCTCCAGAGGTGCTCTGGTGCTTGGCTGTTGGATCACGATATAAAATTAGCAAAGAAGCTTCATTCAGCTGAATTAGTTCCCACTGTCTTAATACCTATTCTTGTTGAATATCCTTCTCCTGTTATGGTTAAATAAATATTAATTGCTGAATGACCAATAAGAGTTTATTTTGTTCCAATATTTAAAATAAATGAACAGGAAACTGGCTTGAATCAGCGTGTGCTCAGAAAAGAAATTATATGTATGTACTTGGAAAGCAGGTATCAGGTGACATTAAAATTAAAATTCTCTAAACTATGTTCACACCCCAAACCAGAGAATGATATGAGAGTTAGAGTTCACCAGACATATTATCTTGTTTCAGTTAACCCAAGGGAATGCCCCAAAAAAAGCATTCTAAATAACTGCAAAAAATTATTTTATATTAATACATTTAGAATAAAATAGATCAAAGGCATTGGCAATCGATAGAATCTGGTAATAGAAAGGAGAACAATCTTATATTTTTAAGTTGGAAATAAGACTACTTTTGGCCAAAGACAATGGCATTTTAAAATTTGCTTTTCTGAGATTGCTACGTGAGTCAGTTAAGAAACATTGCCTCTTAAACACTAGAATGAGCTAGCAGATATGGTGGTGAATTCCATGTTAGATATTTAAATAAGAAAACTAATATCTAGAGATCATAGAATCACAGAATAAAGACAAAAGGTCTTTAGAGATCATTAATTCTATCCTCATTTTACAGATGAGGTAATTGGGCTAAAGAGATGTCAGAGACTTGTTAAATTGTGTAGGAGTAGTATCTTAATCTTTTCATCTAGGTAGGTTAAGCTAGTTTTTTTTTAAAAGGTATTGAGACATTTCTGTGAACTTGGTAGGCTCTGGGAACTAATTGCTCAGTTTGTTAATGCCATTTCCTCATTGCCAGTGTGCAAAGCAGCCACAAGGACCAAGAGCAAGTAGTTAGGCATATAAAGGAACTCTGCTCAACTGAAGCAACCTGAGATGTCTTTCAGTGCCTATTACTGAATATCTTTTCCTGCTTAGCATAGTATCTGGCACATGGTAGGTACTTAGTAAATGTGTATTCATTGATATGACTAGTAAATACTGAGTCACTCCTTGTTCTTGGGGCAATTAAAAAGTAAATTGTCTGTGACCATTTAGCAAGAAGAGGACAATGTGAATATACATTGAGTCTTTAAGAACTGTACCTTGATGATACTTATAATTATAGTAAATATATATATTTTTAGTTCTCCAGCATGGAAATTTGAGTCTCTTCCAGATTCTACTAGAGGATCTCTTTAGAATTTATTTTGCCTTTCAAAGCAGACTGGAGAAACTGAATTTGAGTAAAGAAAATGGCTTTCTATGTTTCTTTGAATCTTTATTGTTTCTTGTAGCTTAGTACATTTATGAATAATAATTTGCTGGGTTATTCCCCAATTGATGGGAATCTAATTTATTATCATTTATTTGTTAATGTTCCTATTAGTATTTTGGTACATATAGGACCTTCCTTTTACCTCTTTGGAAGATACCTAGGAATAGATCAAAGGGCACAGACTTTTTAGCCAATTTCTTAGCACAATTCCAAACTGTTTTCCAGAGTGGCTAGAGTAATTTGCCATTTCATATTTTCAATGATTTCTTGAATAAGGTATCCTGCCATGCTTACCCAATTTTCAGATGATAAAAAGCAAAGAGTTTAACAGGTAATAAAGCCTTAGGCTTGGTTTCAAATAATGGTTATACAAGTACAAGATGGAGAATGTGTGGCTAGATGGCAGTTTATTTGTAAAAGATTTAGGAGTCTTAATGGACTGCAGAGTGATCATATCTTACTGTACTCTGCCCTGGTCAGACCATTTATAGCATAGTTCAGTTCTGTGGGCTGTATTTTAGAATAAATGTTAAAGACTTGGAAAGCATTTAGAGGGGGGAATCTAAAAAGGCACATGATGACTGGCTGAAGAAATTAGGGATATTTAACTTGGAAAGACAGCCTGGACAAGATTTTGAAAGACTATTATATGAAAGAGGAATTAGATTTGCTTAGCTTGGTCCTAGAGCCAACAGTTAGAAATTATAGAGAGGAAGTTGGCATTCTGAGTAACAGGTGGGAGTTTTAGAAAGGCACATTTAGTTTTAATATAAGGAGACATTTCCTAACAATCTGCGCCATCTAAAAATGAAATCGGTTTTGTTGGGAGGTAGAGAACTTTTCAGCTTTGCAGATTTTTAAACAAAGACTAGACAACCTTCAAATTAAAGCTATATTCTAGGCAGATTAGTAGAGGAGATTTCTGTCCAGATATGGGTCAAACTAGATGTAATTGAGGTACTTTCCCAAAACTTAAGATTCTCTGTTGCTTTTACATTTTCTTTCAAGTAGCATTTAGAGCAATAAAAGTGATTAATATCAATAAGATAATCAAACTTTTTTTTGAGCCCCAAGTACAGGTATATAATAGAAATGATTCTGTATAGTTATATACAATCTATTTTTTGTAAACCCCTTGAGTAGTTTTGTTTTTGTATCCCTAGTGTTCTGCACAATGCTCTCCACAAAATAGATCCTTAGTAAACATCTGATGAATTGAACTGAATAAAATCTGAATTCACTAGGGGAGGCCCTTCTATGAGGGAATCTGGATTTAAATCCTTTTGTGTAGCAAATAATCATCCCTAATAATAGTTTTGTAAATTGGGATTTTCATTTATTGGATTTTCTTATATCAGGGCCCATGTCTGCTCCCAAGAAGGAAATAATGGTAGGTCTGCACTAGCCCGTTTCATGAAGAAAATTATAATTTTCCTTTCCATGCACTCCTCAACCAACAGATGTCACCAAAGATGTTGGTACCCAGAGGGTAGCAGGAAAAGAATTAGGCAAATAGAAATTGAGCATAAGAAACATTCAGTTCTTAAAACTGAGGACTAGGTTTCAAAAGTAATAACATTTATTACACCGCATGCAACATTTTAACCAAAAATTTAAAAAAGAAATGTTCTTTTATTAAGTTGCTCAGGCCGAATGGATTACAATACTAAGTTTTGAAATACATGTTCTAGAAGCAATTTAAAACTCATTAGAAATAATAGGCTCGGGCTACTGGAAAATGTGGTAAAATTTAATCCTCATCCAAATGTTACCTGGGCTGTGAGAACAGGAAATTGTTTTGTGCTACTGTGGCTAACCTCACTGCTGACCCTGAGCTGTAACTGCTACAACAGCTGAAAGCTGAAGCAAAATTAAAAACTTACATCAAAGTATATCATGACAGAATGTAGATAAATAAAAAAGCATATTGAAAGTATTATTTTTCTGCCAGTCTCTCCTAGCAGAGAGGCAGAGGCGCTGCTAAAATTGTAAAAACAAATAGTCCACTGGCATATAAAGGAGACCTCCCTCCCCCTCTCTGTATTAGGAACCAATGACTATACAAATATTGCCTATGGAAAAAGAGAGTTAATTAGAGATGAAACACAGTGAATAAGAAGACAAAAAGGACTGTATTCCTTCCGCCCTACTAAATGGCATTGGTCTTCTCCCTTCCTTGGTTTTCTCCTTTCTTCATCTCAGCAGAGGCACATTGTTCTGTTTTCTACCATTCCCTCTCTCCTATCCTTATAGGCAATTCTCTCTTGGACCCCTCCTGGTTTCACTTCCAAATCTTGTATTTCATGTAAACCACTTTCTCAGAGCTGCTAATGTTCAGGCTCAAAGTATATTTAATCACCTGATCTTTAATTCAAGTCTGAGTTGGCAAATCTCCATGTTTACAATATCAAAAAAGTATTTTGTCCTGATTCATTCTTTCTCTCTTTGCTGGCTCTGGTGGTAATCTCTAGAGATTACCTTCTACCTTCTAGGGCCACGTCAATTGGATTAGTCACTTCTTCCATACAAGAGCCTTCCAAATACCCAAATAACTATCATGTTTCACCTAAGTCTTTTGAGACACCAAACCAGTGTCTCAGTATTATGAAACGGTGACAATAGTCATAATTCAGCTTCTATTATCTAAAAGACTTTGAGTTTCAAATACTTTCCCATGAAGATAGTGCTTGGGATAGTCATTACTCTAATTCTATATGTTCATCAAGAGAGGAATAAAATGACAGACTATTTCAACATCCCAACTAAGCCTATAATAAGAAATTGTAGAAAGCTGAAACTCTGAATCAGACAAAGTACTTAAGGCTACCTATTTGATGTGAGACAATAGCTCTATTAGCATATATTTGGATGATGGCTCTCCTCACCATTGGTGCTTGCTGAATGTTTTGTGGTGAGATAATTGTAGGCAAGGATTGGAGGGCAGAGGGAGAAAAGCCAGAGTCATTTGGTAGCAGGACGAGGAGGAGAGAGGTGATAACTCCGGATTCCAGAATCCAGGATACATCTTTGGCAAGCTGTGTGGCAGCTTGCCTGCCTCCTTCACTTCTCCCCCTAAAGACCAAGGACGTCAATTTATCCTGACTCTGGCTGCCCCTGAGGCCCTCAAGGGAGCTAGTCCACTCTTTACAAGAAACATTGTTTTAAAAAAAAAAATCAATGTGTCAAGACCCTTTCCCTCCCAACTTTTGGGCAATCCATAGAAATGAGAAATCAACTACACTAGGTCCTATTTGAGAACATACTGAAGATCTATAGTCAACAGAAGTTTCTTGACTTTAGAGTAGACACATGTAAACTTCTCAGAAGTTTTTCTACTGTGCTGGTCAATGTCATATTTTCAAATTTTATCCTTCAAGGCCTGCTTTTTCTCCATGGGTGATGAGATGGTGCAATTTTATGGAAGAAGATGACAACAAAGAAATAGGCCTTGGTTGCTACCATCTGAGAGCTTACAGTGCTAAGCTCTCTCCAATTCTCCAGTCTCCTTCTTACAGTATCACTGACCAATCAGAATTGATTTTCAGATCTGTCAAAAGTACTTCTGTTTTTTTTTTTTTTCTTCACAAAGATACGTTTCTAGTAGGATGTAAGCTCCTTGAAGCCAGAGTCTATTTTCATTGCCTTCTTATCTCCAATGACTAACATAGAAAGTGCTTAATAAATAATTGTTAAATTGAACTGTTTTTTCTTTCCACATTGAGTTTGCCTTATTCCAAGTGATGCTGTCTTACTTTTCTTCTTACTTTTTGCTGATAGACTTACTGAGGAAATACCAACATCTGAATGAGTGTCTGACTAACTTTTGGTACCTATTTATGTGGAACTGTTCTGTGGGATCTGTCTTGGTGTCCTCTGCTCCTGGTAGAGAAGGAGCTCTTGGCTTGAGCAGAGCCATTACAATGGCTTAGCCACTTATCGCCCAAGGGATCTTAGGGCAGAAGTGTTTAACTTCTCTAGGTTCATTAGCTGTAAAATGAAAAAAAGGCTGGATGTTGAGGTTTTGTTTGCTACTAATATTGTATTCTTGTGACCTTTAGATGATTTTGTTAAGGATAAAATAGGTTTGTGATCCAAGTATAGTTTAATTCATCTTTTTGTCATAAGGAAGCTTATTAATCATAAGATGTAAATTGAAAGCACAGCTAATTTTATTCAAGTAATCTCTTATTTCTAGCTTTAAGAGGTAAAAAAAGTTTTTTACTGTTTAAATCTTCAGCTGTGTATGCTTGAGAACAGATGCAAAAGTTGTAGTCACATATTTTCTTATACAGATGGAAATAAGAGAGAGCGACAAGTTTATTAGAAAGTAGATTTATTTTGAATCATTTGCTCCTGTCCTAAATAAAGGCTTTCCGCAGTCCTCATACTCTGATTGCCTCCATATACTACAAATCAAATGTGTAATTACTTCCAAGCATCTTTTAACACAGAGGCTTGTAGCACATACAAATTTAAGTCCCAGAATGTGTCTTGGATTGCAGTAAAAACAATTTAAAACATTTGTTTTTCTTCTAAAAACAAAGTAATAGCATTTTTATGGTTGTTCCCACTCACGAGCACTTAAAATGGGTTTACGAAATTTTGTGAAATCCTTTTCTAACTATTCTGAAAGAAATGAGATTTTGAAGACAACTTTTGAAATTCAACATGATTATTTAGAGTTGCCTACATGCTTGTGAGGATGTGTGCATACAGTGGGTGACCAAAGAACATGAAGACAAAATGACAATATTATTTCCTTTTCAAAGAGCTCTTTTTCATCTTGCCTAACACTAAAGATAAAGCTAATGTCCCAATGGGGAAGAAATAACTTGCTGAGATTTTGACTGATGAAATTATATGACCTGACAAGCGAAAGAATCATGATACACAGCTAAGGATCAAAAAATTATAAATTATTACCTTCGGGATGTTCCAGGTTATATATGGTTAGACAATAATTTCTTATTTACAACTGTCTCTGGGAGTGGGGGAAACTATCATAACATTATGAATAATCTACTATACAGGGTGTCCCAAAAGTTTCAATGTAGTTTAAATATTTCATAACTTAAATCTGTACGAAGACTTTTGGGACACCTTTGTATGATGCCTTTTGCAGATGGGTACTCACTGGATTTAGTAGGGAAGATTATAGAACTAGGAGTTGAGATCTGGGCTCTAGTCTTAGTTCTGCCCTCTTGCTAAGCAAATCATGTCTCCATCATGGATTTTATTCAGTTTTTTTTTTCTTCTAGAAAATGAAGGATTTGAGAATTTGAACTCCTTGACCTTTATGGTCCCTTCTAGAGTTTTCACATCATTTGCTGAAATCTTTTATTCAAATTTCAGTGCTGGTGAATGTATCTCTGGATCTCAATCCACCTTCCTGCATAATTGTGAATATCCCACTAACTTTTGGATATTAAATCCAGTGCATTCCCTTTGCCCAAAAACACGA
Source organism: Sminthopsis crassicaudata (assembly GCF_048593235.1). Lineage (NCBI taxonomy): Eukaryota > Metazoa > Chordata > Mammalia > Dasyuromorphia > Dasyuridae > Sminthopsis > Sminthopsis crassicaudata. The sequence goes on along the minus strand of NC_133618.1, from coordinate 424,174,914 downwards.
CTTTTATTCATAGGAGATTCAGTATGTTGGCTTGGCATGATTTGTGGTTAAAGGAATGTTGCTTATTTCTCCTGATTCCTAAATAATGTCCATGCCACTTTTTGCACTCCTATTACCTACTCCACAAATCCATAAAGATGTGAAGGTTCAAAGAAAAAAGATAACTACCATCTTTCTTTCCTCCAAAGAGAGATAAAGAGTTATACTACCAAGACAAATATGGAAAAAGATACTTACCATAAGTGCAAATCATTTTACTAGCCTCTCTGAAAAGAAGAATTCCATTAGGAGATGATACATCAAAATTCAAACGCTGGGACCTGAAAAATAATGTCTCCAAATTAGACTACATGCAAAGACAAGGAAAAGAGATACAGGTTTAAAAAGCCCAACAATTTCTTCTATGAGAGTCCTGCAGTAACAGAATGGATACAATTTTTTTTAAAGTGCCTGAATAATGCACGCAATACCTAGTGCAGTGCTTTGTATGTACTAGGTATGCAATACTAGTCATCATTTGTTGAATAAATGGATTTTGACTCTCAACTGAACAAGCACTGGAAAAATTTGATTGTCAAGTTCTTCTCTCAAGAAAAGGGAACAATTAAAGAGAAAGCTGGCTTCCTTATTTGTTGATTCACTGATCAAATTATTGTCTGTGTCTTAATTTAGATATTGAAAGTGGTGTTTTTAATGACCACAAACATTGTCCTAACTACAAAAACAGGATCTGAAACTTTCCACATCCCAGAATATTTCTGTAATTTTAAACCTTAAGAAACATTTGCTTCTAAATTTCTCAGATTCCCAAAATGCCACAATCCTTCCTTCTCTCTAAAACATTTTCACCTTGTCACTAAAATTTTCCTTCAATGCAGTGATTCAAATTCTGTTTTTAATCTTTGCCTGCTGCACTATTTTGGCTTCTTTCCATTACTAGCACCTTTGGGAATGTGGACATCTCCAGGTTAAATTGTATGCAAATACTGCAGTTAATGAATGCAAACAGGTGTATGTGCATCTAGCCACAAGTGAAAACTATATGCTGTGTCTTTATTTACCTTGAATGCAATCCACATTGCACACAACATGTGTTGTTTTTACAGATCCAAATGTGACAGATGTAAAATTCAAATCTCTCTCCAATACTGTCCTCGCATAATGAACCACTTGATACCTAGTAATATACTTTAACCATGTCAGACTTTAAAGAAGACTGCAATCTAAGTTGTATACAGCTCAAGAAAAACTTGAACATCAGAAGTTCTCTAAAGAGAATACTGTCATTTCCCTACATCCCACTAAGTGAAAATAGACTATAACAGGGAAAGTTGCTCCACACGCTGCCTTACCATGTCCTTTCTTTATTCTGTGTCACTTGGTTTTGGGATGCTCTGAATTACATTCTTATATTTGTTGGTCTTTAACAAAAACATCAAATTCTCAAATACATTATTAACTAAAATAAAGAAATCACCCAAAAGAAAATTTTTATAGTAATTAAGGTAAAAGCAGAGATCTTTCTTAAAAGTGATATCAACAGTAGATTTCTTAGCTATTCTGTCTTTTGTGTATTTATCTAATGCAATGGAATGAAATAATATGTGTATCAATGTTACTGTTATGGAACTATGTGTAAAATGATTGGACATGTATGGCCTGTGATGGATTGTTTGCTGTCTTAAGGAGGGAGAAAAAAGAGAGGGAGGAAAAAATTGAAACTCAAAACCTTACAAAAATGAATGTTGAAAATTATCTTTACATGTAATTAGAAAAAAAACAAAATATTGTTAAGTGAAAAAATTATGTACATGATTACATATATATTAGATGCAGACATATATATGTATGTGTTAAGTCTTTCAGTTTGACAAGATCAAATTCCTTGTTAAAGAAAAGATTCATATGTATGTGAATTTTATATCTATCCATCTATCAGCTTTCTCTTCAGACTACAAACTTATAGCTTAATTAGCCTAATTTCATGTTTTTTGGAGAAAATCTATTTCCATCAGGTATCCAGTTCTTAGAGCACCAAGATTATGTTGTAAATTATTTCTAAGCACAAGTCCAAGTTCAGTATAATATAAAAACAATGATTTCCCCCTCAATATTTATTTTATATAATTTTACATAGTAATCATCAGTAATAGAAATTATTTAATTGAGCAAACTGCCTAGATTTAATTGAGAACAAATATTAGTTAGATTTTACAATAGAAAATACAGTCAATTTATCATTAACATCTGTAAAAAAATCAATGAAGCTAATATTTTTAAATGAAAGTCTTAAGGGATTCATACTTACATTTTGATGATTTTTTTTGCTTCTTTTGAATAAAATATTTAAATTATTGCTCCAGACAATCCAGCATCTGATAGAAAATTAGAGCTCCAACATAAGCTCCTTCCTTGTCTGCACATCTCCTTCTAACATGCAGCTCACAAAGCGGAATTGATGAAATAGGATGGCTAAGTGACAGGTAATTTGGTGCTTAGCCACATTCACAATGACATAGTTTAAAGTGGTAATACCAATTATCATGTTACATTTTTTTCTCTCCTGTTCATTCAGCCATACCCTTATTGATATTTACATTGACAATATTTGAATATCTGATGGGCTACACAAATTACAAGATAGGTCAGAAGATATAGAGAAGTGTTACAGTTGGCTATTTAAATAAAAACTATATATGTGGCTAAATTACACAAATGTATAAAGCATGCTGTACTGGCTCTGCTCCCAGCTTTGTCACCCTGTGACCTCAGGAGAATTATTTCTCTCTGCTTTAATTTCCCCATGTGTAAAATGAGGAGCTTGGATTTGAGTAACTCTAAGATCTTTCCTGGTTCTGAAATTGAATTTTACATGTTGTAAAATATTAACAATATTTTTACCTGTAGTATTTATTTCTACACATATTCATTTTGAACTTCTTAGGAGTCATATTACGACTAATAATGACTAATTTCTATAACATTCCTTCTTTCTAACCTCCATTCATCTCTCCTTCCTTATCTCCCTCCTTCCCTTCCCTTCCTTATTCCTTTGTTCCTTCCTCTACTTCTTCCAGTTTTATATCTCTATATTACCAGTCTTCCTCTCCCCCCCCCCCTGCCAATCTCTATTCTCTGGAAAATGTTAATGTTCACAGTATAAGAGACCTTTCTTGGCTTTATGTATGAATGCTTATTAGAAAAATTAATATAATTTAATTAATCAAAATATTTCTTCTTAATAAGCAAAAGACACAAGAAGGAGAATATCCTCATCTTTCACTGTAGGTACACATTAAACTTCAACTTTAACAAAGATATAAAATAGAAAATATATAGATTGCAAATTACAGTCATTAGTTTACTCCTATTTCTTACCTGTTCTGCATTAGTTCTGCCATTAGTTTCAGGATGGGAGTTGTACATTCAGGTTCTTGATACCACCGCTCAATAGCCTTCTGAAGAATAGGAAGGTATGCTGAGTAGCTTTTATATAAGAAGTTAAAGAATATATATGTCAATAAGTACCATTACCTCCAATTAAATAACTTTTTAGGGGCAACAGTATTTGTTCTAAATCAATTTCCTAAATACAAATGATACTTTATAATATTTCTTTGGTTTCAAACTATGATTTCATCAGTCCAGCAATTAATTATGTGCCAGACACTGTGCTAAGCACTGGGGAAACAAAAAAAGGCCAATCCCCTGCCTCAATAAAAATGAAGTCTTTACTCTCAAGGAGTTCATAGTCTACTAAGGGAGACAGTATGCAAACAAATATGTACAGATTTATACCAGATAAATTGGAGATAATCTCTGAAGACAATCAAATTTAGGAGGCCCAGGAAAGGCTTTTTCACAGAAGATGAGACTTCAGGTGAGGCAAAAAAGGAAGCGAGGGAAGTAGATGGCAAAGATGAGGATGGACAAAGAGCAAGATATGGGGAACAGCCATTGAAGACACTTATATTGTGAGGAACTCTCAGTGTGAATGTTTCTTCTACCAATGCATTCTCTGTAATGTATAGTCTTAGAGCATGCTGCTTAGTGCACTGAAAGGTCATGGAATGTGCCCATAGTTACATAATTAGTAAGCCTAAAGGAAATAACCTAAACCTAACTCCAAACTCCAAGGCCAGTCCTCTAATCACTATACTATGCTGCTTCTCTACACAAACTGTATTTTCTCTATTTTTACATATTATGTATAAGATACTATTCTAACCTATCTTTGGCAAAAATGCTTCTATTCCTACCACAATCTAGTAAGGTATCAAGTGAATTTAAGTTTTCTTAAATTTAGTCCAAGTTTTGCTAGGGGGCCAAACAAAAACATGCCTGCATTATTAAAAGAAAGGAAGCGTGGCAAATTGAAAAATCAATTCATCCAGCTAGGTCTGGCCCATAAATAAACTCATGGTCCCTGACATCATCAAAAAAAAATTCCAAAACAACAAACTGATGTGAATAAAACTTATATAATGTTAGCTAAATGGATCATGCTGTCCCTTCCCCCCAGAAGCTTACAGTCTAGGCCAAATAAGACTGAAGCAAAAAGATATTAGTGAAGAAATTGACCAAAAAAAAACCCCACAAAAAACCACACCAGTTAGGTTGTGTTAATGATTTCTGGGAATATTTATCTGGATAGCTAAAAAAAAAAAATCCAAAGGTTTCATTTTCTGAGTGCTTTTGCTAAAAGAGTTGATTAAGCCTAGTTCATGTTATATATGATCACATAGATCACCTCTGGGAGGGGTTGAAGTTATAAGGGAAAATGGAAAAGACTCCAGAGAATTTATACAAACCTTCATTTCATTATCTTAAAATCTTAAGGATAGTTTTTTTTTTCTTAATTTCAATGATCTCAAGCATATCTTTTTTTTTTCTTGTGAACTGATCAAAAGATAATTCTTTTTTATCCTGCCATATTGAAATCAGATTTTGCATCTTTGACTATATCTGTTGATGTATTTATTTTGTTCCTTTTAACTGTAGTCTTTGGTATAAAGCCTCAGGGAGTAATTCACATAAAAATACCCACAATTAAAATACAGAAAATCTCCAAATGCTCAAAAGCAGCACCCTTCCATAAAAAGAACAAAGGCCATTGCCTTTCATATTTGTGGTTAGAGATGACAGATTGTTATCTTATCAGGATAAAGAGTTGCAAAATGAAAAATGTCATCAACATGATTGTTTTGTCTATTTTACATAATGGCAAATATAGTATTTGGTTGATTTTTTTCCCCTTGAATTAACCAGTTGCAATTAATTAGTTGCTTTATTAGAATTGTCTCATTCCCTGATGGCCAAGAATCCGGAGATAGTGCTAGATAAACTTAGGTGGGGGAAATGTTTTACACAGGTTTGTGAAAGCACAAACTCAGTAATCATTGGCAAGAATACATCTCAATCTCTCAATCAATCAACAAACATTTATTTATTAAGTACTTACTATGTGCTAGGTCTGGGGAATACATATACAAAGAATGAAATAATTAATAAGGCATGTTTAGAGAGGGTCAATTGAGAGGGGACTAAGAGATTGAGACAGTCGTGCCCCAAAACAGGACAGGCTAACAGATGCATATTTTTGGGATACCCTGGAAGGAATTAAGGACATCATCTTTTCAGTGAACTGAGCATTCACCATGGGAAAAGGCTGGTGGATATAAGGTATGCTACCCTTTCTGTGAGGAATGAGACTGGTGCCAGTTCTAATATTCTTCTGACAGAGGTGACTGCCACTAAGAAAATGACTGATTATTAGAAAGTGGAGTAGAGACCTACTAAGCAGAAAGGTCAAAAGGGCTTCAGTGTGAATGCCAGATGCAGGTTACAGGTTGGGGATCTGAAAGCATTCTAGAAGTTTAATTTTATAGCTGCCTTCAGAGAACTAAACTTGTGATATGAGGAAAGTGGAGTCTCTGAGGAAGATGCTCATGTACATGCATGTAGCACAATAATCAACTTGTGAAAGCCACTCTATCCAATAGGAGCCTTCTTTTTAATGTAGTGGAGGTACTGAATTTATAAGGGAAAATGCCCATTTTACTTATCAACAGGTAAATGTAACTGCTGTCGCCTAGGTCTACTAAAAAACTGAGCAGGATCAGCGGATTACAGGCCAAAATTATACAGGGTAATGAGTGTACATTCTAGTTTAGGCCCTCAAAGCCTCTCATCTAGACTATTATAATATCTGCCTATTTAATCTCTCTACCTCAAGTTTCTTCCCTCTCTCTAATCTACCCTGACAAATGCCAGTGTGATATATTAAAGTACAGTTCTGACCATGAAACTCTCTAGCTCAGTAAGCTTCAATGGCTCCCATTTGCCTCTTTGATCATATACAAACTCCTCTGTTTGCCATGAAAAGTCCTCAAAAACTGGCTTCAATTTGCCTTTCTTTCTAGCTACATTTTATTTCCTCTCTTTCAGATACTCTAGGGTCAGTCAAATTAGTCTTTTTTTTCTTTTGCTGTTTTTCAAATATATCATTCCATCTCCTGTGCCTCTTCTATATCCCCCTTATTTATGCACAGCTGCTGGATATCTCCTCATGTACTTGATTTTTAAGTGTATTCATTATAAAAATTTCCACTTCTCTTGAAGTTGGTTTACAATAGATTTGTGAAGACACCAGAAAAAAGTCAAAGAATTCATGGACTTATAGAACTAGAGGTATAGCTAATGAAGTAGCTGTTTTGGAGGTAAAAAGGAAAGGCCTGAAGGCACATTCTCTTTTAATATTGTTATCCCTGCCTTTTTAACTTGGGCCCCATATACTCATCCTATTTTCTATTGGCTCTCAGCTGTCACACCTTTTTCATTCTTTAACTCTCATATCTAAAACACACCCCCTTTCTTTTTTTAAAAGACTATTTTCACGTGTTACTTCCTCCATAAATCACTTCCTGATATCTTATATTTATTTGTATATATTTAATAATGTTGATATGAATTGTAAGCTCCTTGAGGGCAGAAACTCTATCTCTCTTTTTAAAATACTGTTTTACTTTTCCATATGCAAAGATGATTTTCAACATTCACCTTTGGAAAATCTTTGCTCCAATTTTTCCTCTTTCTTCCCCCCAAAACAGCAAGCAATCCAATATAGGTTAAATATATTAAATTTTTCTAAACATATTTCAATATTTGTCATGCTATATAAAAAAAATCAGATCAAAAGAGAAAAAACCACAAAGAAGAAAAAAACCCAAACAAACAAGCAAGCAAACAAACAACAACAAAAAGGTGAAAATACTATGCTTTGATTCACACTCAATCTCCATAGTTCTCTTTCTGGATGCAGATGACTTTCCATCTCAAGTCTATTGGAATTGCCTTGAATCACCCACCACATTGGTGAAGAAAATCAAGTCCATCACAGTTGATCATTACATAATCTTGTTGTTATTGTGTACAATATTCTCTTGGTTCTGTTGAGTCTTCATTGGTTCATATGACTCTACAGAAACTCTATCTTAACAGAAATTTTTAGCTTCAACACTTGCATCTTCCCTGCATAGTACAGTATCTTGTACATTTGTTGTTTAGTCATTTATGAGTTTTGTCCATCTCTGTGACCCCATTTGGGATTTTCTTGGCAAAGAGGATGATTCGCCATATCTTTCTCTAGCTCATTTTACAGATGAGGAAATTTCTCAGGGTCACATAGCAAATAAGTGTCTGAGGTCAGATCTGAACTCAGCTTCCTCACTCTAGGTTCAGCACACTATCCACTGTACTACCTCATTGTCTTGAACATAGTAGGTTTTCAAAACATATTTCTTCAATTGGGAAAAAAAAAAACTTTTGAAAAACAGAAATAGTTTGCAAGACCAGATGCATTTTAAAGCTATTTTTTTTCTCAATGAATCTGCTGACATTAAAAGATACCTGATGTTACAAGAGCCAAGGGCTGCATGTCACATCACAGAGATGGCCACTTGAAGTGGGACAAATCACTACTCCTGCAGTTACTGTTCTCAAAGGATATGGGATCAGTAAGTTATAAGGTCTAAATGACAATGGTATCTTATATCTGTGTCCCATAGGTCAAAAGGAAGACTTATTTGGCACAATAATCAGTCTGTGAAATATGAAGCACAATAATCACATCTACTGCCTAGTATTTGGTTGTTAAGTACATACTCTATGTGCTAAGTTCTGAGAAAATACAAAATTACAAAGAAGATCATTACCATGTAGGTGGATTTGTTTCCTAAAAAAGTGGCACTGGAATTAAACTTTAAAGGATGGACAGAAATTCACCTGCTGATTGCTTTTGGAAAGACTGTAAAGTATAAATGTTTGAGAACACAGTGTGGATTTGTGGGACAAAGTTGTTTAATTAGTCTGGAGTACAGGATGTAAGTATTCTGAACTTGACTCAAAAGGAAAAAGGGAACTACTGGTGATCTTTAGGATAGTGTGTAATGATTTTAAGTACATGTAAAATGTTATTAAGCATGAAGGATAGATTGGAATAAGGAAAGTAAAGAAAACTTATTAGGAAACTACAAAAACTCCAGATAAGTAGTTATGGAAGTCTATACTAAAGTAATAACCGTGGACACAGAAAAAAGAGAATACATTTGAGTTGTAGTGGGGATGGAACTGACACAACTTGGTTATGGATATGAGGTGTAAGAAAATGAAAAAAATGTTTCATTCTTTTAAAGATTTGGATTTTGAATTTATGATGAAAATATTCACACACTAAATTTCACATAAATGAACCATCCATCAATAAATATTTATAAAGTGTCTACCATGTGTCAGGTTTATACTGGTACAATGGAATATTATAATGATATAGATAAGTATATGTGATTTGGACAATTGGTCTTATTTTATGTAGATAAATCTTGTAGATGTTATGTTGGGCTATGTTCACCAAAAACAAAATGTGTATTTTATGTTAAAAAAATACAAGGAGTTAAGGATTTGGTGCATATTAAGTACTTGATACATGTTTTTTCATTCATTCACTCACTGAAAAATCAGATTCATTATTATAACCATTATTTTTAATTGTTCAGTTACTTATGTTTGACTACCACTATTATTTTGCTATCACCTCTACTTCCTCTAAAGTACCTTATTTGAGCTTCTCCTATACATATCCACAAATCTCACTTTTATGTCTCCTGTAGTTTGGAGGTCACTCTGGATTTTCAAAGATTATGACAGTAGAATACAGTCTGGCAGATTCTGGCAGAATTTTGGAGTTGAAAGACTCAAGTTAAAATCTTGTCTCAGCTACTTAGCTGTGTGATCATGGATAAGTAATGTAAGCTCTCTATATCTCAGTTTCCTCACCTGTAAAATGGAGATGATACACACACAGAGAAACACACAATTATATAACACATCTCTCATAGGATTCTTGTAAGAATCAAATGAGATAGTGTATATCAAATGCTTTGCAAACTTTAAAGTTTTAAATGTTAGTTATTACTATGCTGGAAAAGTTCTGAGTTTTGTAGCAAAAGACTATGTCTACTTTGTGGAGAAGAGCCCAATTAAACATGAATGCTTCATAACTGGAAGGTTGGCTGCTCAGTGACAAATTTTTTTGGCCACAGAAATTCATGAAAGAAAGAAAAATATAAAATGGCTCTCAGTTGTGTGCTACTTTTGTTATACTGCAGAAATAAGGGGGAAGAGGGTACTGAGAATCATTGTAACTAATCTATGAATATTACTTAATCATTAGTATACTAAATGTGAGATCCTTGTCCAGTTACCAAGGATAATTATATAAATTTTGACATTCTCAATGTGACTGAAACCAAAAGAGAAAAATTAAATGGAAAGATGGTTCACAAGTTCTGATTCCAAAGTTGGTTGTATTATGTATCCAAAGGCAACAAAAAACATATCTTCATGGGACATTTTGTCAGTTTATATTGCAATGCTCATGATAAGTATTTACAAAAAGATCAGTATGAAAACAGCTGCAGCTTTTAAAAGTCAATTTCTCTTGTGAGATTGAGGAGATAGAGAAATTCTAAGATGTCAATAATAGTTAAATCAACATATACTTTAATACTTGGCAATTCCAATGCAATAGAGTATATGAAAGTGGGCACAGAGAAAGATGATGAAAAATATATTAGAAAATATAGTTCAGAAGTAAGGAAAGAGACCAAGACTTAAGGCCAAAGACTGAGAGGAAAACCAGAAGCCTCATGATTATATATTATGAATACTTTCTTCAAGAAAAGAGCTGGAAAGCAATGAGTATACAGAATACCAAATAACAATATTGAAAAATAAATCTAATCACATTCTAACAGAAAGGAAATTATTTACTGATGGTGAAGTCATAGCTATAGCAGTTATTTGTGTATAACCAAGTCTACTGACTTGTTAGAACATTAAAAAATATAGTTTTAGATAAATAAAAATGAAATAATAAAATTGAGTTAACTCCAGTCTGACCTGCTTAAATAAACTGTTGATGGGAAATGGATAAAAGAATAGACATTGACACAGATTAATTCTATTTCCTTTGCAGTTTAACTAATATAAATCAACTGCCATAATGAGTAAATCAAAAGAGCCAAGGAACATTAAAGTATCAAAGTCACATTTAACCTTTATATTATTTGATATTTATGTATATGTTCTTTTTTTTCTCCCCTTTTTTCTGAGGCTGGGGGTTAAGTGACTTGCCCAGGGTCTCACAGCTAGGAAGTGTTAAGTATCTGAGACCAGATTTGAACTCTGGTCCTCCTGGTGCTCTATCCACTGCGCCACCTAGCTGCCCCGATATTTATGTATATATTATTTCTTTTCTCTCCCCAATAGGTTTTTAGGGTCCATGCCTTACTAATTTTTGTACTGTATATGCTTCCATAGTCATTTAATACTTATTTGCTAAATAAATGGCTACTTTTTTTTATCATTGTATGTTTATTACTGTGTGCTCTGTTTCCTAATTATGTTGTGAGATATTCTACTAGTACAGAAACGTTATGTCATTTCCTCTTTATCGTTTTATGTAGGCATTATTTATTAAATATAGGGAAGTATATTAAGTTGGTCATAAATAATAAAATGCTTATTAAGAACCTGCTATGCAATAAGGAGAGGATAAATAATAAAATAATCCTTGCTTATAATTTCATGTTGATGATAAACATGTAAATAGGTAAATATAATACAAATCAGAATATAAGTCCACTGATTTATTTTTTACTCAATATTCAATTAGCATATAAAAATTTGCATTCTACTTAAGAGAATGGTTGAGCAAAATCCAGAGAATGCAGGGTAGTATCTTTATATTAAAAAGGAATTCCAAATGACCTAACTGTTCTGTTAGGTCATAGCTGCTGTTAAAAAGAAGACAAGGATGATGTGAAACTGAAGTAGGCAAGTCTTTGGGGGAGGAATAGAGATGAGAGTACAGGAGAAGATAACAGGTATATAAAGGATTTTGCAAAGGGATTTGGTATAAAATAATAGGGATATGGAAAGAATATGGAATGTGGTGGATACAGTGGAAGGGGAGTGACTGATCTGGCTCAAGGTTCCAATTAGAATTCTGATAAAAGGCCATCTGGGGAATGGCTAAAAGGACCGTAAAAATGGTACATGAATACAATGGAATATTACTATTCTTTAAGAAACAATGAACATGACGAATACAGACAGTCATGGGAAAACTTATATAAACTGATAAAATTAAGTAAAATCAGGAAAATAATATATAGTATTATGGAAATATAAATGGAAAGAACAATAACAAAATGATAGAAACTAAATGCTGCAAAACTAAAGATCTTGTTCTCCGAGGAAGTAGTTTGACCAGTTTCTTGCAGAGGGAGGGCTAATAGGTGAGAAGTACTGCATATGTTGCTAAGACATTTTTTTTTTGTTGTTGTCAATTAGTTTTGTTGAACTATTATTTTTCCTCCTTTTAAATGTTATAAGAGATTGTTTTGTGGAAGTGAGAAAAGGGAGAGATGTATTAGGAAATGTAGGCGATACAAAACCAAAAGATATTACTTTAAAAAAAATTGGCTAAAGGGAATATTGATGCACCTCCCAAAGTGGGAGAAAGAAGATTTAAAGAGTGCAAAGCCTGATTTCTTCAGGTGATCCAGAAATTATACTAATGATGATCAAAACTTCTGGCAGGCTGGCTGCTTTTATAGCAAGATTCTGAGAATCCAAAAAAAAAATTCTGGTGGTAGAAATTCCATTTGTATGAATAAATACTTTTGACTTTCATTTTCAATTTTCCTTTTGATTCTTCATTGCCTCAGTTCAACTATGACTCTGAATATTCATGAATATTCAAGAGAGGTAAGGCTTCAATGTTTTATCTGAGAATCATTGAAGTTTGTCAGACATTTCATACTTATTGAGCTGTGTAAACAATTTAACAAAATGGTGCTTATTCAGTTTCAAGTGATTTAGATTTAGAAGGACAGAGTGAGAGCAGTGTAGTTTTGTGCAACACGGCTAGTAATCTAACATTTCAAGAAATGTTTCTGAATTAAATAGCTTAACCAGCATTTATCAAATAACCTCTATTAATAAAAAGTCTTTCGATTTTACAGTAAAATGACATGTTCTGACAAGATGTTTCCTCTGCATGCTAAAGACTATATAACAAATTAAAGAACACACATTTCTGTGGATAAAAGACAAATAAACTTTCCATAGCAATAATGTGGGAATCATCACTGACGGTTTGACATATCAATATTTCAGGAAGAATAAATGACTTTCATATCCAGGTAGTGTTCTTTTTTTTTTGTCATATACTTATTCATTTTGCATTACTAGAATACTTTGGGCAGAACCTGTACTTTATCACCTGAAACTGCTTAAAGTATTTGGAAATATTTTAATAACGCTTTTCAAATCATCAAATAATATAACTTTTAAACAAATTTTCCTATTATTATAAATATTTGCTCTTCATCCCTTGCCCAAAGGAAAACTATAAATCTTGTCTCAACTGAATGAACACCATTTATCATATTCATTTTGTTGTCAATACAATTATGAAAAGCCTTTGGCCTTTTTCCAAGGAGCCTGATTTGCTACTGAAACTCAATTAGTATAACCAAGGCAGGTTCAAAATCACTCATTTGGCAATTTAGCACAGCTTTCTGCATAAATGACACTTCACTCTTGACCCCTGACCCTAACAATAACAAAAGTAAGGCCAAAAAATGGCAAAATTGAGAAACAATGGTTTTCAGTCAAAAAAATAAACACCAAGTATTAAGAATTTCTTTCTGCTCATGTTTGCCATCTGCTGGACAAAAATTAAATTTCAAAGTGCCAAGGTTAAAAAAAAATAAACAACAACAAAACCCTTCCACCCTCCACCCAAACAATAACAATAACAACAACAACAACAACAACGACAACAACAACACCTTAGTGAGGAAATCAAATGCAAGCTTAATTTAAAAAAACGAATTAAAACAATGTGCTGGGTATTATGGACAATATTTTGTCTGTCATGAGTTATCTTTCTACTCTTGAAGCTTAAGGGAAGGATCTTACTATGTATAGATATTTAATAGCTTTTTAGAGGTCCATTTGTTTGAAAATATGCCTCTTGGCTAATGCTACCAAATAGTCAACTATCAATATTAGATACTTTATATCTGACTTTTGCTTTAAGATCAATATCAGTTCTATACTTGACAAAAGAGATTTAATATTTTGAAGTAAATCAAAGTGTTCATTAGTTATTAAATATTAAGACTGTTGTAGCTGGCCTACTTAGAAAGACTAAAAGAAAAAGAGAATTTAAGGATATTCCTCAGAGTCAAAGATAATGTCATAAACTTCTCTGTATCAGAATGTACATTATCTGTACATGCATATTATCTGTCCAAATACACATGATATTTCAAGGATAAGGAAAAATTCTTATCATTCTTTTTCTACATGAATATATTGCTTACAAAACATTTTGATAACAGACCAAAAAAAGTAAGCCACTTCTGGAATTAAATTATTTTAAAAAATGTAGTATTTTTATTGAAAACACACTCAAGAGTATTACTAAATCTTTTATCATTTGTGTGAAACTATAACTATAATCTTGTGGTTGAAGACTGATTAAATTAAATAATTTCTTTTGCAATTTGGGTAGCCAGAGAAGTTTGAGAAAATGTTTTAAAAGTATAAATTACGAATATTCATATCAATATACTTTATTTTTTAAATAATGAGGATATTAATATGCATCAAAGGTATGTATATCTTCATATGATTGAAAGTAAAATGTCATTTATTTTTGGAATTTATTTATCAGTTATTGTTTGGAATTTCTGCTGTTTTTTTCTTTTTGCAAAACTAATGCTGGGAATTGGCAAAGGAATCCAGTGGAATTCCTGATCATTTCCTTTTTCTAATTTTCTTAATATTTTTATGGTCATAAAAATCTTGAACATGAGCAGTTAATATCTAGACAGTCATCATGAGATAAAATGTTTCTTCCTAGGCTTCTGCTTGAGATGAAACAGAAATTTTAATCCTGTTTTAAAAAATAAGTAGTGGTTCTCTTTTTTTCTATGTTACATATATAATAGGTTTTCCACATTAATACACACATAAACCATTATTTTTAGGTGTGATTCCTAAGTCATCATTAAAAAAAGTGACTTCTCTGCGCTGTCTTTCCAAATGCTGTATTCACAGTTAACTGCACTGCTGCCACTGTGCTGTAATTTTTAGCTGATTACACATTAGTTCATTTAGCTTTGTTTCCTCTTCCCTACTGTGCCATACTATTAAGCTAATGCAAGGGGCCTGGTACCCCTCTGTGCACAGAGCTGGTATTGTCATAGGGTAATAAGGATACATCCAGTCAAACAGCATGGTGTAGCTGGTCTTTGTGTTCAGTGCAAAGGCAATCCCTCGAAGATCTCTTGCCAGCCCGATCAACATACGCTGTCAGTGGGAAAGAGACACAGTAATTGATTTTCACGTTAGCATAGAGCAGATGGAGTAATAATCAGCCAATAATGACCACATATCTGATTTTGATTCATTAGCTAAAATGTCTTGCTCAGATGCTTTTCTATAGAAAACTGTGGACTCCTTACACAATCAACCAATCAAATGCACTGAATAATTCTGCCTCCCTCTTGACAAATTTAGCCAAGTAACAATTCTATTGGCTTAGGAACATTTAGTTACTTGACAGATTGCATTTTTGAACTGTGCCAAATGGGAAAAAATTAGCTAATATCACATATAAAAATGCTCACTGTCTAGACATTATTTAATAATAGTAAGTGAAAACTACTTATGTAAGGTTGATGACACAGCATTAATGATTGAATTATATGCATCATCTTATATGAAAAGAGGATCATGATATAAATTTAAATCCACATAGGAAACATTTTGACATTTAAAGGTAAACGTTAAAAGAGGATGGATGAACAGATTATACTTCATGTTATTAATGAGTAATCATGGCAGTTCAGGACAAGAATAGGGCTGGCCAGGTGACTTGATGATATCACTACACACATTTTAGCAAGTTTTTTCACTAACTAGAAATGTGAGGAAGATTTACCAGTTCAACTTTTTCTAAAAGGGAGACTTGATACTTTGGACCTGAAATTGAGCTATGCTTGAATTGAGGCTGGGAGTAGCAAGAAAAAGTCCCTGAACAGATGCCTGGTGTCCATCCCCCCCCTCCAAAAATGGAGTCTGGCTAACTGCTGGCAGCCCACGTGGTTTCTGAAGCTATTGTTTCAATAGGAGCATTTTGCCTACTGTACTATCAAAGCACTTGTCTTTATGGTGCATGCCATCTTCACTAGTCATATGGATTCTGGAAACACATGGAAAGGTTTTTTAGATAGTTCCTGCTACCATTAAGATGATGCTAATTTTCAAGGTAAATGTAATTGCTATATCCCACATTCCTTTCTTCAAGGAACTCAGTTCTTTAATCTCATTTTAATGTCTGAATAACATTTTAGGGCTAGTAGGTGACAATTCTTTACTTGTTTAAATTAATTAGCTATCACCAGCAATCATACTTTTTCATTTCTTAAAATATTATTTTACTATTTATTTTCATTGTTACTTGGAGATGAGCTAAAATGCTAACTAAAGAATGCTTGTAAAATATTTGTTTCTATTGTGCCATTAATTGAAAGAATGATAATCACACAAAAAATCCTTACTTTTTGTTCTTATTCAGCCAATTTGACTTTTTCCTTCTCCCTTCTCCCCAACTTCTTTTTGTTTCCCGATTGGCTTGCTCCTTTGCTGTTACCCTGTGAGTGACTCCTTTCCACGTTTATACCTATACTCATGCTATTCTTTTCACCTGACATTCCTTCTCCTTGTCCAATCCTGGCCAGGGATGTCCCTATAGTTCTTTCAAAACTTACCTCCTACTTTCTGATCACTCTTTTACTTTTATTCGTGTGGTCCTTAAGTATCTTTTTACCTTATATTAATTTGTACATTTTTAAAAGGTGTTTTTTGCATATTTAAAAATATAGATATTGGCCAACTCAAATTAGATCAAAAGTTACTTAAGATACGGGCTCTTTTCCTCTTTATTTGTATCTCTCTATAGTACACAGAATAAAAGAAGAGACTTTATGTTTTTGCCTTTTCAACTTTATAGTCAAACTACTATTTTAGATAATAATCTGATAATTATATAAAAAGATACTGATAATTATATGGGGTGATAAATGATACATTTTAGCTTGAATATTCATTCTATGAACTTTTGAATGCAATGTTTTTCTTTATTAAATTATGCCAAAATTATTCAAAGTGATAATAGCATAGCTTTTAATGTGCTAAAGTATAGCTTTACTGTTCTTTGTGGGGGAGAGAAAATGATAGAAAATTTTAGGAAAGAGAAAATTAGGGGGGGAATCTATCTAACAATATTCCAAAGCAACTGTGCCTTGAAAAAATTTTAAAATATTGATTTGATTTTTAAAAATAATTTATCTCTACAAGTATACTTTATGTTTCAAAAGTGTGGTTCAAAGGGACTTCAGGTGGTAGAAAAATCATAATAGCTTGTAAATTATTAGTACTTTTTAATCTCAAAGTTAACACTGGCACAAAGGCTAAACAGTGACAGAAATACACTAAAGATGAAGAATTCAAAGAATCTTGGGAAGATTTACATGAAGTGATGCAGAGGAAAGAAAGTTTATCCCCAAAAACAAAATATACATTTACTACAACTATGAAAATAAAGATATTAAATGAAAACTCAGGTTAAACAGCAGTTGATCAAGTATCTTGTTAAAGTTAAAAGAAAAAAAATCTTACTTTCTTCTATTTACTTTTGCACAGTTGTGTGTACAATTAGTCTCAATCAAGCTTTTGTTTTGCTTAACTGTTTTGGGGAAATAG